>NC_058132.1:152864150-153057491 GCF_016433145.1 Gracilinanus agilis | reverse complement strand
GGGGGGGGGTTGAAGGGGAAAGGGGAGCATGAATCATGTAACCACGTTAAAAATGAATATTAATAAATGTTAAAAAAAAAAAAAAAAAAAAAAGGCTGCATGCCTTTTGATCCAGCAATACCACTACTGGTTTATACTTCAAAGAAATAATAATGAAAATATCTGTACAAAAATATTCATAGCCACCCTCTTTGTGGTGGCAAAAAACTGGAAAATGAGGGGCGCATCTCAATTGGGAAATGGCTGAACAAATTGTGGCATATGAAAGTGATGAAATACTATTGTGGTATAAGGAATGATGATCTGGAGAATTTGCATGTGAACTGGAAGAACCTCAATGAACTGAAACAGAGTGAAATGAGCAGAACCAAGAGAACATTGTACACTGAAAGTGAAACATTGTGGAACTATCCAAAGTAATGGACTTAACTACTAGTAGCAATGCAAACTCCTCAAGGATTTATGTGAAAGAATGCTATCCACATTGAGAGAAGGAACTATAGGAGTAGAAACACAAAAGAAAAACATGAATTATATATAGGTATATATATATAGGTATATGATCTGAGGTTTTGGCTTTAAAAGATTGCTCTGTACCCAAAATGAATAATATGGAAATAGGTATCAAGTGATAACATTTGTACAACCCAGTGGAATTGCTTATAGGCTCTGGGAGGGGAGAGGGAAGAGAGGAGGGAAAGAAAATGAATCATGTAAGCATGGAAAATATTTTTTAATAAATATGATTTAAAAAATAAAAATAGAATTATTGATTTTATTACTGTTCCCAGGTAAGAGGTTGAAAAGAGAGGGGGCCAGGGTAGGGAGATGGCCAGGATACATTATGATTGCTCTGGGTGTTCTTGGATGTAGCAAATTCCCACCAATCTAAAACACAAGGAGCCCTAGGGATGGAGCTAGAGATTCAGACTGAGGCCCAAAACCACATTCTCTCATCTATCTCCAGGTGGTTTTTCTAGATTCTTGGGGATTGTATTAAGCCACCTAAGTACTTAGAACTTATCTACTCCCTCTAGTGAAGAAAAATGTCATCTCCCAGAGGGCACCTCAATAGACAATTCAATAAATATTTATTAAACTCCTACTATGTGTCAGGCATTCTACAAAGCAATAAAGATATAAATAAGAAAAAAAATAGACCCTGACCTCAAGAAGGTTACAGTCTAATGGGAGAAAACAATATACAAAAAGGAGACTGAAAACAAAGAGGAGCCACACGGGGGCATTTCATTTGAGACATGATGTTCAATGGAGTGAAACCAATTTGAGACACAGATAAAAAATGAAGAGTTACTTGGAAAGTTCTGAGCTTTTAATGAAGGAAGGCTTTGGAACTTTTTAAATTGAATTTGATGTGGTGATGGGGAAATTAAGGTCTCATACAAAGAATTGACAGCTCAGACTGACTCCATGCTGAGAGAACAAGCTTTATTATAAAAGAAAATAGTAATAAAGTAGCTAGTAAAAGAAGAAGCAAGTACATAAGTGAGTAGCAAAGGTAAGAATGGCAAGGTAAGGAGCTAAGATGAGGAACTGGAAAAGTGTTTTCAGGAATGCCTTTTTTTTTTTTTTTCTTGATTAGTTATTAAGGAAAGGGTCATTTGTTCCTGTGGTTCTTGCCCCTTCATTTCCAAGGAAGTGATGTCATTTTACCCATGGTCCACTTTGCTCTGAGTGACTTTCCCCATGATTCACTCTGGCCACTTGGGGGAGCAAATTGCAATGCAAATAGGATGCTGATGATAAGTTAAACACCCCAGGGCAACTTTTGGGTCAATTTTTGCTCTTTTCTGCACAGGCTCTAAGGAAGGCAGTGATTGTGGAAACTGAACATCATTTGGACTTAGTTCTGTGTGACTGGGAAACTGAACTCCCTTGATCAAAGAGTAGGTTATCTGAAGTAAGGCATTTTCTCATAATTGTAAGCCTAAGCAGCCCATCTTGTCTTATCTGAAGGATGGCTTCATATTAACCAACTAGTTATTGTTTCTGTGTTCTTTTGACTGTTTACAGCTAGTTGGCAGGGTTTGTGGGACATTTCAGCCCACATCAAATTGACCTTGTAATACTAACCCCCCAGTGTCAGTGAAGCAGCAGACTTCTTATTTTTAAAAAACATTTCCTACCCATGGAATAATGCACCAATCCTTGCTCCTCCTGTGCACCTCCAACCTCCAAGGTCATAGTAGTGAGATAGTCCACTGTCCCCATGTGGGAAGACACCATGATGGTGTGTGGTTTGAATGAGGAATGAGGGGGTGAAGGAAGATGCCATAACATCTGCCTCTGGAGAATAGTGAGGTGTGAAGAGAATTCAGCTGAACTGGCATGTCTGTGTGGAGAATGCTGCACTATTATGGAATGCTGTTTTAACACTTTGGCTAATGAATTTTGACCTGTGTGAATTTCATCCCATAATTACACAACTCTGATTCTCTGTTAGCCAATCAGACTGACTCTGCAATCCAAGTCGTTTTGCATTTCTCAGTTATCAAATCAGACACCAAGCACGGAGAAAAATAACTAATGTTTTCCTCTTCTGAACATGTCTCGTGTGAGCAAAACTGACTTTCATGGGCTATGAAACTTAAAGGAGCTCTCCCTATCTGTTCAACCCCAAAACTTGTTTAATTCTTCTCAATCAACTGCAATTCCTCATAACCAATGGAAACCTTTCTAGCTCAAAAACCCTGGAAAGATGTCCGCAAATCATTCTGGGTTAATGGTCTCATGACAGAGGCCCTTAAGGACACAGATCCCCTGATTTCTTAAGGAGAGGCAACCCCAATTTCCTCAGACCCCTCCACTGATACATCTCCAAAATGAGAAATAATTATGAGGATAGAGAAGGTACCAATTATGATAGTCTACATGGGAAAATAACTATGTTACCATGTCAAGTGGGGAGTAAGGATACATAATAATGGCTCACATTCACATATACTTTTAAATTTTTTTTAACCCTTAACTTCTGTGTATTGGCTCCTGGGTAGAAGAGTGGTAAGGGTGGGCAATGGGGGTCAAATGACTTGCCCAGGGTCACACAGCTGGGGAGTGTCTGAGGCCGGATTTGAACGTAGGACCTCCTGTCTCTAGGCCCGACTCTCAATCCACTGAGCTACCTAGCTGCCCCCTCACATATACTTTACAGACATGATCTCATTTGATTTTCTTAACATAATTTCATAACTTTGAGCTGGGCACTATTATTATCATTCTCATTTCTCAGATGGAGAAATTGAGGCAAAAATAAGTTCTATGAATTGTATCTAATAAACACAGTGAGCAGATATCTAAGGGAGATTTGAACACGGGTTTTCTAGATTCTAATTCCATAATCTTATCTACTATGCAAGAAGAATGCTTCTTTTCTGACAATGAAACAATATAAAAATGGAAACAAATTAGGATGTACATCACAAATAAATAGTAAGTTCCATCCACCTAAATGAGAAAGGAAACAACCATAGTTACACCAATTTCCAGACAGCCCTTTTGAGGCAGTGTGACTTAAAACAAAGATAGTCTGAATAAATGTCAAAGGACATTTGGCTTGTATTGGTAGCTCTGACCCTCAGGAACCATTACTAGCTAGAGTACCTCATCTCCCTAGGCTTCAGTTCCTTTCTCTGTCAAAGAAAGAAGTTGAACTAGATACTCTTCTAAATCTAACATTCTTTGATCCCAAGACTTAATTGTGTCCAGCTAAGATTTTCTAAGTCCAGGAATCACTTAACCCCATGCTAAGAGACTGAGGCTACTCTATAGTAAAAGAAGAGGCTTGAGACACTATCTTCTACATCAACATAATGAGAATGCATCTGAACCTCCACTCTGACTTGGCCTGTTTGCTCCCACTGTCCAGCATCCAAGCACAAGGCAGGTTGTGGTGTGAGGCCAAGAAGGGGGCAGTGGGGTGAGAGCAGCAGGTACACCTCTGCTTGGTCCTCCAGCATTATAAATTATGCAGCTGTCTTCATCTATTATTCAGCATAATTTATTTTGGACATTTGCATCAGCGGTTTATATTTAAAAATAGATGCAAAAAAGAATTAAAATGGGCAAGCAGGGGATTAAGTTAGGGGGTGTAGAGGCAAGAGAAGGGGGCAATGCTGAGGATGGACATTTCTGTCATTAATCAAATATGGGCTGTGAAATGACAGGAAGAAAAAGGAGAAGATTGGAAGCTGCTTTAAATATTAATGTGAATTCTGGCTTTGCTCTTTCTTCTTCTCTCCTTCCTACTCTATCAATACACTTTGGGAGTTTAAGTTTCTTGCAGGGAACTAAATCTTCTGGTATCCATGTAAGTTCATGCATAGAAGACAAAGGGTGACTTTTTCATCTGAGATGAGGTAGGTCTCACCCCATATTTACCAAGTCTGAGAATCGCAAAATGTTAATTAGAGCTCAGTGAAAACTCTGAGAAAATTTAATCCCAAATTTGAATTTTGTAAATTAGGGAGCTGAGATTCAGAAAGTTGAAGTGACTTACCCAAGGTAAAACAAATACAGAATGGAAGACTTGGGACTAGACGAATCATTTTATGTGTGTCCTTAAAAAATGTCACTTGTTTTCCCTAGGCTTCATAATCCCATATGCAAAATGAGAAAAATGGACTCTTTGATCTCTATGGTATCTGCTAATCCTAAAGCTATGATCCAATTAATTCACATGTTTCCATTAACACAAGGCTACCCTAAGTCAGTTGGAGGAGATCCTTCTCAGTATCTTCAGGTTATGGCAGAATGATGGAAGAAGCACTTTCTTTTTCTGGACTTTATTTCAACAGAGTAAAGCACTAGAAATCAGATACTATTTTTAGGACCTGGAAATTCCTAAAACTATGCCAATTCAGGGATGAAATAACAGTGGTTAGAGATGGTTACTATATCCTATCTAATGCCTCATGCATGAGCCCTTGGTACCTCTGTTCTGGATTCACTTTCCAAACTAGAGGTTTGAAGGATTAGATTTGATATCTCTGGATCTTGCCTCCATCGCTCAAAGCTAGCCCTGTAGCATTGAGGATGATTCTAATTTCTGTGATGGCACCACCATTCTTCCAGCCTCCCAGAGGATCATAACCTTGACCTCATCCTAAACGTCTCATCCTCCTTCACCCCACAAATCCAATCAGTTGACAAATCTCATCATTTTTATTTCTATGATATTGTTAATACCTGATCTCTTCTCTTATCTACATTGTTACCTTCTTTGTTTAAGAACTCATCATCTCTCACCTCAATTATTGCAATGGCCTCCTAATTGGTCTCCTGGTCTGAAGCTCCTCTTCATTCTAGTTGGTCCTGCATGTTCCTGCAGGTATTCCTTAAAATTGGTTTTCCTTAAGCAAGGATCATTCTCGTACTTAATAAGAAGCTTCAGGGATTCCCTACTGTTCTAGGATCAAATGCATAAATGGATCTCTTTAGCTTTTAAAGAAATTCATATCCTGGCTCCAATCTATCTTTCCAGCATCACTGTACATTACTTCCCTCTTTGAACACTGTTATCCAGGCCAAATGGCCTCCGTTCACTTCCTCAGACAGGACACGACATCTCCAATCTATGTAGCTTTGCACTAATTAACCTCCACATGGAATATGTACCTCTTCTTCACTGCTGCTTCATTGAAACTCTTCCTTCAAGGTATAGTTCAAAATTTACCTACTCCCTGAAGACTCTCTTGACCACTGCTTTTGCCATCCATCCCAGGATCCCTTGCACTTAACTACTCTGTATTTCTTCCTCTTCTATTTGTTCTGCATATATTTATTCATGTGCTTGTTTTCTTCCCTGCCAGAATATATACTCTTTGAGAGTAGAGAGGGGGAGAGGGAGGAAAAGTATTTATTAAGCGCTTACTATGTGTCAGGCATTGTGCTTAGCGTTTTTTTAGAAATATTCTCTCATCTTATTATCACAACAATCCTGTAAGATAGTTGCTATTATTATCTCCATTTTATAAGAGAGGAAACTGAGGCAAACAGAGGGCAAATGATTTTACCCCGGGTCACACAGCTACTAAGTGCTTAAGGACAGTTTTGAATTCAGGTTTTCCTGACTCCAGACCCAACACTGCTCCCACTGTACCATCAATTGCTGGAGGCTATCTAGAGGTTGTTATATTCTTTTTATTAGTATCTCCAAGTGTAAATCACAGTGATTGGCACATTCTTTTGATTGCAGGGGATGGAAGAAACAAAGAAGCTGGAGGAAGGAGAGGAAGAGAAGGGAAATGGGGAGAACATTTTTAAAAAGAGAAAGAAAAATATCACCTATAACCATGTATCTATGGCCTTTTCTACTCCATCCCTAATGCAAACTACTACCATACCTCTTAGCTGATCTAGTTAGGTCAACACAGAGCTTCTGTTCACAGTCTTTTTGAATCTCTTTGATTCATATTTTGTAGGGGAGAAGAAGTTGGAGGAGGAGAAGGGGCAGGGGGTCAGAGGGAAGCAGCAGCAGGGGAGCACTTAGAAAAAGGAAACAAGGATTCTTTTTCAGCAGAATCAATAAAGGGTTTTGTTTTGTGTTCCTGAAACCAGCAGGGGATGATTGGAGACAGTTATGAAGTGCAAGTTTGTCTGTATCAGAAAGAAAGATGTTTCTGTTGCACCAGATGATGCACCCCGACTCGCTCCCCCTATCTATGCAGCCATGTGGAGCTTGCCCAAAAAATGGAACCGAAGGACATTAACCCTTGCCACTTAGATTTAGCAGGCTGTCCTTCTGCCAAATCGGACCCACCAGCAGCACCTGCCATTAGCATCCAAGTGTTAAGCCAGACCAGCTTCGTCTGGGAAAACCACCAATGTACGAAGTAAGCTTCATTTTAGTTAATGTGCACTCCTCACAGACCATGATTTTGGACTGGCAATATTTGGGGACAGTGGCAAGGGTGGAAGGGGGCGGGGGGGTTGGTTGCAAGAACTGCCCAGCCGAGATAACATTTAAACTGAAAACTAGGAGATCCAACTCTTTGTAATCCTCCAGCAGCTGCTCACTTCAGGCCGGAATCTGATGTGTGTAAGTACCACATTACCATCCATTCCAGTGCCAAAGATGGCCAAAAGCAGGTCTCCATCCTCCCAAACAGTATTTTGGAGGAAGGACCATTTAACTGTGTCCTGGGGAGAAAAACAAGATGGCTTGCATGCTCCTGAATGCTCCATCCATGTGTGCAGCCCTTGGGATGTCCCCACAGATGGGACTGGCAGAAGACAATAATATCTTGGAGTGTTTCATTATAGCTCAATGCCCGGAAAGGGCAGCTGTGTACTTGTTTCACTATTCTTCAACCTGTCACTGAATGACTCATAACAAGTTATCGGCATCCCAAAGATCCAGATTATCCCTCAGCTCAAAGCACTAGGGCATTCTCCAAGTGACTAGGCTTACAAATGGGATGCCAAAAGCAAACCCTTTTTCCCTCAAGTGGCATGTTAGAGTGGAAAGGATGCTGAATTTGGAGTCAGAAGACCTAGGTTAGAATTCTGGCTCCATTATTTACTATCCTTTTAGAGAAAGAAAAGGAGATGAAGGAAAGGAAACAAACTCAATATCCTTATTTGTAAACTGAGGGCATTGGCACTGGACCAGATGCTCGATCCCCAAGATCCCCAAGATCCCTTTCCAGCTCTAAACATCTAATCCTATGGCCTCTTATAGCAGAGCTCAGGAGGATGGTCCTTAGGTTATCACTGCTCCAAACATCAAAATTTTACCCACTCAGTTCGCCTCCCCTTGGTTCTCCCACCTCACCCTGAGTCAACCTCTATAGCCTTTCCCACTTGAAGGAGAAGCATCCTTGTCTATTGCTGTAAATTTCCAAGTAAAACTAAACTGACTTTGAACATATTAATGGGACCAGATGGTTTCATAAAATGTAAATAGAGCAATAAAAATACAAATGGGACCCTCCCAGTAATTAACTTTTGATTTAGAGAGCCCATAGAGAATTGTATTGTTATGCATACCTAGCATCTTAGGTACTGACGCCTCTTCTATTTTCCAACCCATCTAAGTCTTGCTGTACCCCCACTCCCTCCCCCCGCACCCCGCTTCTACATAAGACCCTCAACTTTATCTCTTTTCTGAGTTAAGAGGTGAGAATTCCCTAAGGATTCCACTTCTAATGAGTTAAATTTTCAACCACCTCGATGTAGCACTTAACAACCGAGTACCTAATTAAATGGCCATGAAGCACTTTAGAAATATAAATTGTTATATAAATGAATGTTATTCTTGCTATAATAATGACAATAGTAATAATAATTCAGCCTGGTTTGGGTACCTTCAGAGTGGTAAATATTCTCTCATCTATTGTCAATTATGTGCTTCCTTGCCTGTGGGAGACATTCATGTTGAATGTTCCCTGTTCCTCTCATTGTCACAGAATGCAAAGAGACCAACTTGAGCAAAGTTCAGTTCCATTTATAAGATAACTGAGTGGAGCTATTCTGATGCTCAGGAAAAACATCTTCATTTTCATGTATACAGTAGGGTATACCCAGGGTAGGGGTATGGAAGGGTGAACTCACGGAACCATAGCAACTACGGGTAAAAAAAACTGTTCTGCTTTATAATAATATAGAGGACTGTATTTGCAGTTCTCATTGGGGACATAAACAGAAGACAGAGGCTTAAAATGTGCATTTTGAGGGATTTCAGCCTGACATAAGATAGAACTTCCTAATGGTGGGGTATTAGACATGGAGATCGCTCCTTCTGGTGGGTCATGGGATCTCTTTAAAAATGAAGATTGAAAATAATTTAAGAATGACCATTTTTTAATTTAGGGTACAGAATAAATAATCTCTCAATTCTTTTCTTCCCTTATGATGCTATAAGTGGCTTGGCTACCAGCCAGGAGCAAAGCTTCTCTGCCCTTCACCCACCCTACTTGTCCCTGATAATACATGAAGGAGAGGGAAAGGATAATATCTTGGTCAATGCAGACATTTAATTACAAACTCCATCTCCAACCAAATTTCCTGAATCCTTGAGGGATTTCATCTGAATCTAGTCCCTTCTTCCCCTTAACCGATTTCATTAAAGAGTGTGTGTGTGTGTGTGTGTGTGTGTGTGTGTGTGTGTGTGTGACGGGGGTGGAATCCAACCTGTTATTTCATCAGTACAGAGAATTGGAGAATTGTGGACTTGGAAAACTCCCTTTGCAAATGTTATTGTTCAGTCATTTTCATCCTGTCTGTCTCTTTGTGATCCCTTGTGGGATTTTCTTGGCAAAGATCCTAGAATGGTTGGCCATTTCCTTCTCCAGCTTATTTTACAGATGAGGCAATTGAGGCAAATAGAGTTAAGTGACTTGCACAGGGTCACACAGTTGGTGTCTGAAGTTAGATTTGAACTAAGGAAGATGAGTTGTCCTGACTGTAGTACCAGCACTTCCTCCACTACTTGACCTTGTTGCCCTTTTACTAATACAGATCTGTTAAGATCATACTTTTTTTTTACAACTTATAGTCTTAGTTGCTTGAGACACGAAAAAATTATTTGCCTTTTTCGTGGTTAAACTGTTCGTAAGGTATAGCACAGGATTGTTGGTTTGTTGATTTAGATATATTGATGTTTTCTTATCCTCTCATTTAATAATTGAAGAAACTGAGACCCAGACAGGTTTTTGACTAGTCCAGAGATTTGAACAGAGGTTCTCTAACCCCAAATCCAGTATTTTTTTTCCCCTCTGGACTTCACTGATTCTCAGATATATTCATCTTCTTCATCCTCCTTCTTTTCCTCCTCCTCTTCCTCCTCTTCATCATTTAAATGGGGATTACAAATGACCAGGAACTACCTTCAGTTTTCTCTCTAAGCCAAATTTCCATTCACCACCTAAGTTGTCGTTGAGTTATCTAGGTTAATCATATGCAATATTTTAACATCTAAATTAAACCACACACAAACCTAAAATCCATTACCTTCTTCACTGCCACTGAAACTGAGCTAATGGGACCAATTCAATTCATCCCTTATGAATGGGGCTTGGGAGGGCATTATAACCAATAAAGATCGAGGTAACTGACTGCCTAGAAATAATATTGGATAAACAGCCAACCAATCCCAGAGGACTCCTGATCAGTGCAATTAAAGACAATGGGCTACACCGCCAATCAGGTGCCTTAAAAGACAGAATCCCTTGGATATTAAGTATGACATTTAGACATTCATAACTCAATATATTCTTGTCATGATCCAGTCTCCCAGGGATAGAGAGCAGTTCCAAAATATATTTCATTTTATCAATTCCAGTTAAATTATTATATCTGAGAAAAAGAAATTTAACTTGGCTGATCTGTCTGTCAGCTCCAAATGGTTTCAAGGAGACTAAAGCGTGAGTCATGGGTTCTATCTTTTGACACGACACATTTACACTCGCAAACATACACCATTTGAATCCTACTAGCCTCCAAATTAATCATTTTAAGTTCATTTGAGGGATCCCCCATGGACGTGGTGCCTGCTACAACAGGGTGAGACAGAAGAAAAGTCTGCCCATTCTGTATTGATCTGATCCCTGAATCTTAATCATCTCTCATTTGGCTTCAATAGGAGCTTTTCTGGAGATGTTCTGTATTCCACATTTTTTCTTACAACGCAAATCATCTGTCAGCTATATTCCCAAATATCTCCATTCTCTCGACTTTTGTCAGATCATCACCACTAATAAGATGTTGAAATTCATAAATGCATCTATTTCCAGTAATAGACCTATGTACCACCATTTCCCTCTTCTAGTTTGAAAAGGGAATGTTCCTTAGCTAGGGACATGAGCCTCACATGTCTCAAGAGGGCACCTGGTTGGCGTGAATTGGAGAGGTAATTTCCTCCAGAGAGAGACTGCTGAGATCTTTAATACAGAAAGTTTAAATATATTAGTAGTCACCAGGCACAGCCAGCAAGCTGAGAATTGCTCATAGAATCACAGAATTTTCGAGCTGGCAAAAAGTCAATGTCCCTTTGTTCTTTAGGCTGGGCTCCTTATGATTGTTTGGGGGGGCCTGTGTTGACCACAAAGATGAATGTTGCTGAGGATCAAAAGTAAGGAGGTTTGACAATAGTATAGTTTCATATCTTAACGTGACTATTTTCCCCCCAATCTCACATAGTGGGGTGGGGGTACAGAAAGCCCGGCGGGGACATTAAAAACAGAAATGGGCAAAAAAAAGAGAGAGATAAGGCTGTACGTAGATGCTGAATGAGGCTTCTTGGGACAGAAGAGGAAGGGACAAGGTAGGGGCTACCTGATATAGATATAGTCCACTAAATTGGGCATTGTTCTGGGTCAGACTCCTCCCATTGGAAATTCATCCAGCAAACAAATGAACAGACTATCCAAGATACATTCAATGTCTATTCAATAGCCTAGAGTAATGTGGGAAGTGAGTTGGATTTTGGAGTCAGAGGACCTGAGTTTGAATCCTACCTATCATTTACTACAAGTGTTACCTAGGAGCAGTCATTTAACTTCTCTCCTTCCATTCATAAACTATAAAATAAGGAAATTTAACTAGATGTTCTCTGAGGTAGATCTCTGAAAGGGACAGGCAGAAATAGAGATTCTAATTATACATACATATAGTTGTATATATCCATATCCATAGACATAAACCAATAGATCTATTTCCCTGGGAATAGCCTATTAGCCTGGTCCCCCGGAGTTTTGCTTAGCCTGATAGAAGTCAGTCTTGTTCCTTTGCTTTGGGTTTGCTGTGTTCTCTTAGCCATATACAGGTAGATTACTGTTTGCCACCTAGAGTGATGGTAACTGGTCCCAGAAAAAAGGGAAATCAAGGATATTACCCTGAATTAGGATGAGGTTTTGCTGATGGGATCACAGAGGGGTGGCACAGCCTCAGTCACCATTTCCTGAAGGAGCACAGTGCTGAAGAGAGCCCTGCATCGATCTGAGCCCAGTCCCCAAAGTGCCATATGGCCTGACCCCCTTCTCGGGCCCCCCAGGTCCTTCTGCGGTAACCCCTGCTTCAGGCACCTTCTCTATACCTCTCTCGGCAAACTCCTTGCTTGTGGCTGCCAGGCGGCATGGGGCCTCATACAGATTTATGGAGGGAGATTGGATCCTGCAGAGCCCCTCAGCACAAGCCCAGGAGGCCTCCACGTAAAAAATGATTGCACTGTGCACACCGAGGCTGTTTAAAACTGTCACTTTAAAATATCCCCAACTCCTCTGCCAGGGCTGGGGCAGTCTGAGGAGCAGGGGCCAGGAAGGAGAAATTAGTTTAAAGTGACAGCTCTTAATTTCTGAAACCAACTCTAGCCTTTCAGGGCAAGTATTTCTTTTTATTAATTTTATTTTTTTTCCATTTCCTGGGTTGAGGTCTCAATTTAAAATAAAGGTGTTTCTGCTGACCAATAACTCTTAACGAGGTTTTATACTTTGTCCTCTGGCCTTCTCTAGGGAATGGTGAAGAAAGCAGTCTCAGCAAAGAGGTTGAGGCCAGATACTGGTCAAGGAAGGGAAAAAACACATAATATGGGCACTAAAGAGCAACACACGCCTTCCCAAGCAAGACAACTAGCAGTCTAGCTGTTTCAGATCTGTGGAAATCATCTTTGTCAATGAGTTTGTGCATAACAGGTACAGAGATGCCATTTACCTCCAGACCTGATTGAGAGGAATCACATTAGTAGAGAGTGGTTTATGACCTTAAAGCCTTCCATGGAGAAGCTGAAGTTTCATGTTGACCTGTCTTTCAAATTCCAATTTCCAGTTCAAATTCCAGCTCCTCCATGAAGCCTTTCTTGACTCCAATTGTTCTCTACATCTTCTGACCCCACAAAATTTTCGAGTTGAGATCCAATCCCAAGAACATCTATTCTAACACATCTTGCAAATAATCCCTGACAAAAGTTATCATGTTGTGATCACCCAATTTCTGCTTAAAACCTTCCTGTGTAAGGCCTCCTGCTCCTTCCAGAGGCAGCACAATCCAATTTCAGTCAGGTTTACTGGTTAGGAATTTTTTTTCTCCTGACACCACCTCCAAATTTTGCTTCTTTCCACTTGTGTCCATTGTTCTTGGTGTGCTTCCCTCTGGTGTCTCATAGAATAAGTCTGAGTTTCCATCCACACCACAATCCTCCAGATAACTGAAGAAAGATATCACATCCACCATAAATTTTCTATTCTTCGGGCTAAATAATTTTAATTCCTTCAACTGATTTTCATATACTAGATGGCATAGTGAATCAGGAAGCTCATCTTCCTGAGTTCAAATCCAATCTCAGATACTTGCTGTGTGATCCTGGGCAAGTCACTTAATCCTGTTTAGCTCAGTTTCCTCATTTGTAAAAGGAGCTGGAGAAATAAGTGACAGACCACTCCATTATCTTTGCCAAGAAAACTTCATTGGGGGTGACAAAGAGTTGGACATGACTGAAACAACTCAAAAACAACAGAAAATATACTCAAGGCCCTTTCATCCTTATGGTGGTTCTCCACTGGACACTTTCTAAATGATCATTTCTTAGCCCCCAAGAACTGAATGTTTTGATCTGACCAAGGCAGAATATAGTGCATCTCCCTATTCCTGGAAGTATAACTTCCTTTAATGGAACATAATTACCTTTTCTTTTATCACACATATTGATCTTGGAGGCCATTAAAACCCCCAGATCTTTTTCAGATTTGATGTTTAATTGATTGTTTAAGCAAGCATCTCCAAGTTCTATTTACAAAGCTAATTTTTTAATGTGGAAGACTTTATATTTATCCCCGTTATAATTTATTTTATTAGACTCCATCCAATGGTCTAGGCCAGTGATGGCAAACCTTTTAGAGACCAAGTACCCAGACTGCATCTTCATGTCACATGTGAACCTCCCCCCTTACTCCAGACAGGGGAGGAAGGAAGTATTCCCACTGGACAATTACGCAGAGGAGTGGGTTATGTGAGAAATGTCCTTAGGAGCACATGGAGAAGGGAGAGGGAGCAACCTCCTCTGGCAAGCATGTTCTAGGTTCACCAACATGGGTCTAAGCAACTCAGTTCTTTGTGGATTAGAACCTTATTATCCAGGCTGCTAGACCTCCTCCCAGAGCTTTTTACTCTTACTAACTTAGCTCAGAATGTAGCATTCATTTGTTAATTGGAATATATAATGACATTATTTTTAGTTTCTTATATATTTATCTTGTTTCCAAAAATAGACTGCGAGGGACTTGAAGGCAGGGAATAAATTCATCCCTGGCACCTAGCACAGAAATGAGCATAGAATAAGCATATTCTGGCTGAATGATCAACTAATCATTCAGCCAAGGATTTCTGTTAGAAAGGAAGTAGAATTTCCTCTTCATCAGCACCCCTAATTAACTAGTGTAATAATCTCTGCAGGGTTTTAAACTTATCCCATCTCTCATAGCTCCACGGCAGGCTTCATCAGCCTCAACTTGGCTATTTCAGAAAGTCAAGTGTCCACTCCATTGTAAGCTGTTCTGACATGTTCATCATCTAAGAGGTTACCCATTGCTTCTACCTCTCAGGATTGAAAAGAAGGCCAACAAAGTACCATGTCTCTCCATAATTTTATTGGTAGTATTGATTATTATGCCAAATCCTATCCATAGTGATACCTCCATAATTACTCATATCAATAAGTTAAATACTCCCCTACTTTGCCCTTTTGCAGTGATTTCCAGGGTTGGCTAATTCCCTTTAGGTTCACTTATACAATGATCCTATCAACTTGGAGGGGCTGGGGCCAGTTGAGGTTGACTATTTTAGCAGATATATGGGAGCATGAACTTCTCAATTTAGCTGATGAAGGGAAATGTACTCTGCTGACACAGTGGTGGATATTGGGGAAGATAGCTCAGGTTATCTCCCTGGAATCTAACTTACACAAAAGATGTTTGCATCCCTGCTTCCATGGTCAGGTTCTTTTGCTAGCTGGCAGCTGTACCACCTCCCTCCTATTCCCTCCCTTCCAAGCACTCCGCAGGGATGCTCACTTAGAAGGAGGAAAGCACCTGCTTAGAACCAGAAATGAGAGTTGCAAAGTTTCCCCAGGAGTCTCCCCTCCACGTACCCACCCAACCCAAAAATGCTTAGCATATGAAATTATTACTCACAACAAGCCCTTATATAGCACTTTATATTCCTGAAAAGTGTGTCCATTATTAATCAGTTGGCTAAATTCATAGGATTGGAATTGGAGAGGATAAAATTAGCAGGAAATCTTCCATTTAGTATCCTTCCTACTTAGAAATCGGATAGCATGTAATGGGACATGGGAATCCATTTTTCCTAAAGGGCATAGGGGTAACCATCCTCTTCTCATTGGAGCTTATCACTGTAATGTAAGATAACCCTCCATTTACCAAGCTGTTCTTATGTATTATTAATATTGTTTCTGAAATGATGCCTACCTTAGTTAAGAAGAAGGAGGAAGAAAGGAGAATGGCAAGGTTTTCTATGAGCCTCTGATTCATATCCACGATCTGCCACCACTCATAACCAGCGGCAGATGTGAAGGGCAATCTCCACACATTTGCAAACAGATTTAATAATAAGGGCCTGTCTGCCTCAATGTGTCAAACCCTATGCAAGCTGCACAAGAGAATATCAAGGATCATGACATGATGCAAAGCAAGAGGTCATTTGCTCTCCTTCCTTCTGTTTTAAGATTCAATAAGACTTTTCTTCAAAAAGAAGTTTCATAAAAATATAATCTGCCTATAGAAAACTCAAAGATTAAGCAATTGAAGTCCTAAATTAACCCCAAAGGAGATAGGCAGAGAAAAAGTTCCTGATTGCTTTAACCATTGAAAATGTGGAAGTAGTTGAATTTCCTCTCGGGCAGTGATGGGCAAACTTTTTAAAGAGGGGCCAAAGGAAAGGAAATGCTCATCTGTCAGTCTCTTTCTAAGGCAACTCTTTCGAAGTTTTATTGCATTGAATCCTCCTCATTGTATTTGTCAGATTAGGAATAATGCCCCACAGCCAGATTGAATATTTCAAGGGGCCACATCTGGCCCATGGGCCGTAGTTTGACCATCACTGCTCTAGGGTCATCCTTCTGGAAACTTCCATTTCTCTATACACTGAATAACTAAAAGAGAGGGGAAAGATGAGAAGGAGGAAGGAAGGAATGGATATGAATCAGAGGCTCATAGAAAAGGGAAGGAAGGAAGGAAGGAAGGAAGGAAGGAAGGAAGGAAGGAAGGAAGGAAGGAAAGAAGGAAGGAAGGAAGGAAAGAAGGGAAGAAGAAAGGAAGGAAGGAAGGAAGAAAGGAAAGGAGGAAGAAAGGAAGGAAGGAAAAGAAAATAAGAAATGATAATAAAGATGACAGGAAGCAAGGAAATCTATTTAAAGAAATTCTGACTTTCTAGCTCCTTATCAATAGAAAACACATTATATTTGTCATTACCAAATACCCCCCTTTTCTTCTTATTCTTGACTTCTATGCTTAGTAAAAAACAACCTTCAAAAATATCAGCACCTACAATTGCAATCTTCAAGTGACCCATTTGAAGCAAGTGTCCTTCATGACCCAGTTCAATCCCACCTTTTTTCATGATTCCCTTCCCACATAGATCTATCCTTTCCATAATAGAAACACAATTCATCAGACATTTGTGAAATGCCTCCTATGTAGAAGGCACTTTGCTAAGTATAGTCAAAGCCAAATGATAAACAAATCTATCCATCATCTTAAGGTGCTAAGTATAGTCTACTGGGGACAGAGGATTCAAAATGCACCTATCAGTACCATAAAAGATAGTAGTAACAAATGAGAGATTGAGACAGTTGAATTTAGACAAGTTTCAAGAGAAATCTAAGGAAGGAGTGACAACTTTTATATTTGTAGAGGTGGGGGAATGGATCAGAGAAGGCTTCATAGAGATAGTCATTGAGATGGGCCTGGAAGGAATAGAAGAGTTATATCATAGTCACACTGGATGGCTACAGGATTGCTATGAATGTGAGAGGGGAAAATAAGATCAAGAAATAACAGTCAGAACTCCCAATTTTGCTGAAATATAACTACATGAAGGTGAGTGTCTGAAATTCAGAAGGGAAGTTAAATTAAAAGTAGATTGTGCAGACTTTCAAATGTTAACACCTGGTATTTTTGACTAAAGACAATAGGGATCTACTGAAGTTTTTTGGTGCATCTGGCACTTGTGTCAAGGAAGAAAGGCAAGCAAGCAAGAACATTAATTAAGCACTTACTATATGTTATATATTGTGCTATGTGCTGGGGATACATATACAAAAAAAGAAAGATATTAGTTGCATTTAAAGAGCCTACATCCCAATAACAGGGGAAGGAAGCCCCTAAAGGAGAATGTATTTTCACAAAAGGCAAAGTGGTAAAATCCAGAGTGTCAGGACAACTTCAATGGGGAGGAAGCATGACCAGTTTGAGCCTATCCCTAAAGGGAAGGCACCTGGAAAGAACTTCTCAGTGGAAGAAGAGGGACACAATACTGGAAGAAAGTTGGATTGTAAGAAAGGACCCAGGCACTGAGGGAAATTCCAGTGTGAGAAAGCAGATGAGTGTGGAGGGAAAGACAAAAGCACATTAAGGAGACTGAAGAGATTTAATATTTGATTAAAATAAAGGGAGAGAAAAGAGAAAAGAGATCAGGTAGGAGTCTTTTACAGTCTGAACCATAATGGTGGCACTATGTGTGAAGAAAAGGGGCCAGATGTTAGATACAACATGGTGGGAGAATTAATATTACTTGGTATTAATTAGGTATGAAGATTGAAGGAGAGAAAATAATTAAGTTGGCTGACCGAAGAGCCAACACCAGATATACAGGAAAAGCAGTTTTAGGAAGATAAGTTCAGTTTTGGACATGCCGAATCTGAGGCATTGGCAGGATTTAAGAGAAAGTTCAACAGACAGATGGAGAAAAAAGGACTGGAGATCAAAAGAGAAAGTATAATTTGAGATATTTATATATGGATATGGTTATAGATATGAATATGGATAGATACATACTGTCACATATATACATATTTGAAAGTTATCGGTATAAAGGGAATAATTCAGTCCGTGGTAATGGCTGAGATCACCAAAAGAGAAAAGATAAAGGATGAAGAGAAAAAGATGTTGGCCAGAGCTTTTGAGAGTACCCACAATTAGGGGGAAGACACAGACAATGATCCAGGCAAAAAAAATGGCAGAACTAGAAGAAAGTAATTAGAAGAGAAGTGGGGAAATCTTGGGAAAGGAGAATATTTAGGTTAAAGAAAGAGAAGGCATTGATGTCAAATGGTGTAGAAAGTGCAAGTAATTGCATGATTGTGAAAAAGTTGTCAGGGTCCCCTTCTTAGAGGCCCACTTGTTGGATATTTTTAGTAAGAATTTCATGTATGAGTTGGACTAGATGAAGGCACTAAGATATCTCCCAGTTTTCTGTTTCTGTGAGACTGATTTTGCAGTTGAGAACACTGTGAAACAAAATTTCAGGCAGGAGGTGGAATCAGAAACAAGGGGCAGCTAGATATTCCAGTGCATAGAGAGCACTGGGCCTGGATTCAGGAGGCTAAAATTTGACCACAGACACTTAAGCTGTGTGACTCTGGGTAGGTTACTTAACCTCTGTTAGCCTTAGTTTCTTCATCTATGAACCAGGGATAATAAAAACACCTAATTCCAAGGGTTGTGAGTATTAAATGAGATACTAATTATAAAGTGCTTAGCATAGTGCCTGGCCCTTAGTAAGCATATTAGTTATTATTAGCTATTATTTAGAACCAAATGAGTAGTGCATTGTGGAATATACAATTTAGCACTTGATTACATGCCCTTTTAAGATTATATGATCTTAGGTCTACATAGGATGTAGGCAACAAGGCTCTTTCCATTGTACTTTATTGCTTGCCTTGCATATAGTTATATATTCTCTCTCCCTCTCCCTTTGTGTGTCTGCCTATATGTCTGTCTCTCTCTTTTTTCATTTCTCTGCCTCTGTCTCTGTCTCTCTCTCCGTCTCTCTCTCTTTCATCATTCATTATATTTGTCTTATTTCGCCATCAAATAAAAGCTATTTCAGGGTAAGCGATATGGCTTTTTTCTTACAAGTCATCCACTGTGACACAGGCCATGGAACAAACATTCAATAAACACTAATGGCTTAGCACGAGAAGCTTTGACACAAGCATGAACTGGTAGAAACAAGCTTCCCCATGACCTTTGTACTTGCTCCCAGAATACTCATGTTTACTAATAGTCCTATGCACGTGGGCATTAACTTTATGGGAAGGAGGGAAGGAAAAGGACAAGGATAGGGATGGAGAGGGTGAGAGACAGAAGAATGGAAGATAGAGAAAGCGAGATAAAGGGAGAGAGAGGGGGTGAGTTGGTGAAGGAAGGAAGAGAGAGGGAGAGAGGAGAGGAAAGAGAGAGAGAGAGAGAGAGAGAGAGAGAGAGAGAGAGAGAGAGAGAGAGAGAGAGAGAGAGAGAGAGAGAGAGGAAATTCTATCTTCATTCCTACAGTCCATCCAAACCCTGAAGATTTGATTATACTCATTATCACCTTATTGTTGCATAGCTGGAGATATTATGCAAACCCATAAAATTACCCATCCTTTTATTGATATCCAGATGCTATAGTGCTCTGGCTAACCTCCAGCGGGATTTAATCACCACCAGGTCAATCTCATCCCCAGTTTCAAAAGAAGAAAGACCATTTGTTTTGAAAGGCTCAAAACTAAAGAGAACATTAGACTCGTCTCTGTTTCACCCACTTTAGAGGTGGAAATTTCAAGAACCTGTTCATGATCTACATGTCCCGCTCCATCACATCTCTTCCAACTCACATAGGATAAAGGAAGTCATGATAGTACTATAATAGATTTATTTGCTCCTTTGGGAGAGCACGACAAATTTAGTAAATGTTTTGAGTATGAGAGATGGGGTAAAGAAGAGGGGGAAAAAAGAGATGAGGGGAGAAAAAGACCCTCTTCAAATAGTCCTGGCTGCCATCAAGTGAATAAAATTACCTTCTAATCAAATGCATCATTAAAAGTACAGACATTAGAGCCTGGTGCTGACAGCTTTATGAGCGAGGCATTTAAAGTTAATTAGGATATACTGCCTTTGTAGTTCAGCTCGTATCAAGGGTGTAGTTTGACTGGAGCTAAATAAGAGTAGTTTTCAGTATCCTAGCCTTGAAAAAGCTCTGGCCATTCTTCAGGTCTTTACCTGGCCCTGGCCTCATGACTAAATGCAGATGGGCCTTGAGCTGTCAACTCCAACTTGAGTCATCTATCACTTCGGCTCCCTTTTAGATAACCAACTGGTTGGCAACTTTTGCCAAAGTATATCTGGTAAAAGACTGTGCCTGGAAAGTCAAATTGATTTCCAGATTATGAGAAGGAGGAAGGAATATGGCTTGATACACCAGCTGCTCTGCCCCTTGTTTGGTAGGCAGTGCGAGAACTAGAATGAATAACAAATGTTAGAAGTACAGTCCCTTAACACTTCAGCATTCTGAAGATCCTTAGCATAGTACATAGAATGTTGTCTAGCATATAGAATCCTATCACAGAGCTGGTGGCGTTTAAAGTAAAGTGGATGACTCCAGAGTTAAAATGCCAAATCCATTTGGAGTTTAGGGGGATTAGTGTTATATAAACACACTCCCTGTTGCACATCTCCTTACCATAAGACGATGGAAATTGGTACATATAGTTGGTTGCCTAGAGTCTGAGAGGTCTGTGTCTCTACTCAATGTTAATGAAAACTAATATTGTTCCAAAAGTCCAGCTAAGTCTTACTTGGAAAAGGAATAGGTTTCTCCCCACACCCCCCATCTCCACTTTACAAAGACAGACCATTTTTTTTTCCTTTTCTTATAACCAAGCCTCCTGAACTGAAACTAGGGAAGATTTTCATCTTAGATGACACAGAAAAGCCATCTCCAAATGGTAAAGTTGAGAAAAGAAAGGCTTAAGGGCAGAGGAAAATGGTGTAATGCCCTCATAGAACCAGAAATCATCTTGTATAGTGACCTAGTCAATCTTCTTGCTGATGAGAATTTTTCCAGTTTTTAAAAGCCTCAAAGGAAGAAAATTTGACAACGTTCCTCAGTTAACCCTTTCTAGTCCGTCCATTCCTTATAAAATTCATTTTTATAGCTTACCTAAGCCCTTCATAGGATCAGAGTACCAAAATCCCATCTAATATGAATACTACACTTCCATGTTTCCATATTGATAAAAACAAATCCAGCAGATTATGGAAAGGCTCAGAAGGTGCTGTCAAGTTCAAAACTATGGAATGACCTTGTGCCACAGGTACATCACCTTGAGTGTTTTGGGTGCCAACACCTTGGTCAACTTACAGCATACTCTGGAACATAAGATTTTCAAGGAACATCATGTACAATAAGAGAACAAGAGAACATGAAAAACAGAGAAGAAAGCCACAAATCCCCCGAAGGCACAGTACTATATAACCTAGAGGCCTTACTTAGCCATGATTTTTTATACTTTCCTCCTCACTGACCCATTCTTTGTCTCTCTGATCACTCTCTCTTTTCTTCTCTTCTCCTCTCTACTCATTCTTTCATCCTCCTTTCCCTCCTTTTACAGATAATCAGTTTTATAATTGTAATATAATGGACCAGCCTATGATGAATAACAGTTACAAAGTGCTGGCTTTCCCTGCTTTTCTCTGCTGATAATGATTAGGAAAGTGGAACAGAGGCTGGTGCCCTCATTAGAATTCTTAGCAGCAGTTCCTGCTTACTTAGCCTCATAGATCAACTTCTTTGATTTTCTGATGGCGGCAAAATATAAAATTGGAAGAGCCCACTGAGATTCTCTAGTCTAGTTCTGCTCTTTATTTTAAAGATAGGAAAACTGAAGCTACATAGTTAGTGACAGAACCAAGACTAGAAAATAGTTCTCCCATCATCTATTTCAATTCTTTTCCTATTATAGCATGAGTCCAGTTTATATTTATTTCCCTCTCTCATTCCATCTTTGAAGGAGGCTAAGAGTGATTGATCACCATCCCCTATTTAATATCCTTTATATTTTTAAAGGCAGTTATTAAATCACTCCTCAGCCTCTCTTCTCAAGGTAAACTAATATTAGTTCTTTTAATACCTCCTCCCAGGTCTTATTAACCCACTCTTTGGTTATTTAGGATCATGTGAAGTCATCCTTAAACATCCAATGTGGTTCAGAGTCAACTCAACAGGAAACTTTAATGTAGAAGAGAAGCAATCAGTGCATCAATGAGAAAGTTTAAGAATAACTGCAGACCCACCTAGTCAATTCTGATCAACCTGGATCCTGCAGTCAGATTTCCATGCTAAGCACAGTCTGTTGCCATCTCAGAGGAACCATACAACGATTGGTGGAGTATTCTACCCTAAATACCATATTAGCTGCTGCTGCAACCATTTGTAGAGGTTGCTGGGTAATTGAATGACCGACAGTAATATCTGGAGCTGTGCACCAAGATAAAGGTAATCAAATTTCATGCTTCAAGGGCTTCGAAGCTTTAGCTGGCCACCTCAGGGGTCACAAAGAATTCCTCTCCCCATGCATCCACACTATCTCCCCCTACAAATAACTCTGCACAATTGGTCAGTTGCATTATGTGTTTTTCTGTTTTCCTTTGCAGCATCCCGTAAAGGTGATTGCTGCAGGCAGGGAATCGGCCAGTAACAGACCCATGGTCTGAGTTGGTTGGACAATTCTGGTGTTCTCATGAAAATTAATTTCTATTGTTTCCCCCTTCCTCTTCTAAGAAGCAGTTGATTATTTATGTAACCCAGGTAACAGGTCATTTACATTATGCAGAGAACACTGAGAACAAAGCCAGGAAGATAAAAAATAACAAGAATAGGAAAGAGTTAGGGGGAAAAAAAGAGGAGAGTGAAGAGAAAAACAACCCAGGTAGGGCTCAAATACACACATTTAATGCAAATATGACTGTCAAACAAGAAATGCTTGTGTCATCATGGACTCTGACAAGATGTACTAAAGGCAGGATACATGGACCTGATGGTCCTTAGAGAATAACCTAAGATTGGACCTGACTCCAACCTCACAAAATAAAACTACTGACCAATCATGTTATAAGAATTGTGGGGAAGTATTTAATTCCTCCACCAACAATTTTTTCTTTTGTATTATCACTTCTATTCTTTTGCTCCAGGTAATAATCACTGATGTAGGAGAATTAATAACTGAATTTTATGAAGTCATATGATTTGCAAGTTGGAAGAGACTTTAAAAGTCATCTAATGCAATTCCTACTTGAAGCATAAATCCTACCTACAATAGTTGCAATATACCAACAAGATGGTTAAGAGGGTAGAAGTTGGAATCATGGGCAAAGTGATCATAGGCTGATGCCATCATTAAGCTATGAATTTCTATTATCCTATGCACTATTCAAAGGCTTTATGTCCCAGGAAAATGGGACATTGGAATGACTGCGTTTCTCATTCCTGGCATACTCTCTCTCATCTCTACATCTTTGTTCATGCTATCTCTTATGTCACAAGTCACCTCCATGCACCAAAGTACCCAACCATGTACTTGGCAGTGTTTGTTAATAATAGTAACTCACATTTACTTATTGATGGTGATGCTCAATCATGTTTTAATTGTATCTGATTCTGTGACTCTCTTTGGGATTTTCTTGATAAAGAAATGTGATTTGCCTTTTCCTTCTTCAATTCATTTAACAGTTGAGGAATTGAGACAGAGTTAAGTGACTTGCCCAGGGTCCCAGAGCTAGTAAATATCTGAGGCTGGATTTGAATTCATCAAGATGAGTCTTTCTGATTCTGACCCTAGAACTCTATCCATTTTTCCACCTAACTGCCCCTCATGTCTTTATTGCCATAAGATTAACAGAGAACTTTGTAAATACTTTCTTCTGACTCTTCCAAAGTCACTGTGAGGTGTGTCAGATATTACTATTCCCATATCCAGTGGCACTTTCCAAATTACACTCCCTATAAGAATCCTGGTAGTAGCTAGTGCAAATAGTACTAAATCCAATCTATAGATGAGAAAATTCAGGCTAAAGAGAGAATAATTTTGGGGCAGTTGGGTGACTCAGTAGATTGAGAGCCAGGTCTAGAGATGGGAGGTCCTGGGTTCAAATTTGGATTCAGATACTTCCTGGCTGTGTGATCCTGGGCAAGTCACTTAACCCTCATTGCACTCTTCTTCCTTAGAACCAATACACAGCATTGATTCTAAGATGGAAGGTAAGGATATAAAAAAAGAGAGAGATTAATTTATTCATAGACATTCAGATAAAAATGAAAGAGTGAGAACTTAGACCTGAATCCTATGACTCTAAGACTTTTAGGAACACCCCTGTACTTAGAAACAAGACAGAAATATGGATTCTAAATTTAGACAAATTAATAGTTGTCAATTTTAGACAAATGATTTAAATGCTTTGGATCTCTGACTTTTCTTAGCTATGTGAGCATGAGCAATGACCATTTTATTTAATGAGACTCGGTTTCTTCAAACAGAATGTAGGAATAATACTACCTTGTGAAGACCAAATAAAATAATGTATGTTAAGTGCTTTGAAAATCTTAATGTGCTTTGTAGATGTCAGTTTTCATATCTGTAAATTAATAGAATGGCATCTATTTTCTCTGACTTTTCAAGCATTAAAATCCTGATTCTATGATTAGTAGTTGGAAGTGAGTGCCTTAAGGCACTCGATGTGAGTAGGGAAGTTTCTATTCAAATTATTCCCCCTAGAGATAATACATACAGAAATATGTGTTTTAAAATTGCATTTTAACCTATTTAAAGTTACCAAAAGGGGGAAATATATATATATATATTAGAAATTTAGAGTGAAAGAGAGTCCACGTTGTACCAAACTTTCATACCTATGGATGCAATGGCAAGAATGAGATCAGAAGACTTAGTTTGAATCTCAGCTCTGGCAAGTATTACCCATATGGCATTATGCAAGTCATTTAACTTCCATGGTTCTCAGTTTCCTCATCTATAAAAAGTGAGCATTGGACTAAGTCTCTTCCAAGTTTTGTCTATTATACACTGATCCAAAGGATACCACATGCTTCCCCACTACAACCACCCTCCTTCATTATACTCCTAACTCATCCATCTTCAGTTATACTCCTCAGTTTACGGGCAGAAAATCCAGCTCATCATCATTTTTTAAGATGGATATAAACCCTAGAGTTAGAGGGGGCTACTTCTCCTTAAATGTAAGAATCTATGGGTTTTAAGAAGGAATCTCAGATTATTCTCCTTCATGTCCACCAATCTTTCCTCTATTCCCCCTTCTCCAAGATTTTGGGATCTCTGTCACCTGGAAAATATTGTCTTTTGGGAAATAACATGGGATTGTCAGATTCAGTTGGAAGAATATGGACCATAATAAATATGTCTCAGGCTATTGCCTACAACCTTCTTATGTCAAATCAGAAGGGAGTAGTGAAAGGAAAAGAATACAGTTTTCCTAGGTTCTTGGGACTGATTGGTTGACCTGTATATTACACCAGGCCATTCCAAGGAAGACTATAACAAAGAGAGCAAGATGGAGAAGGTATGACCTCCCCCATCTGTAGTAAATGTTAGCTGTTTGATCAATATGAGGGTTATTCAGAAAGGTTTTTTTTTCTGTTCTTCATAACTATATCCAGGACTCCGATACTCAATCAGTCAATAAATATTTATTTAATGCTAACTGTGTGCCAGGCACTCTGCTAAGCATCGGGCATACAAATAGTCCCTGTTCCCAAGGAGTTCACATTTTAATAGTAGATTCATTGTATAAATAAGCTAAATACAGGATAAAATGGAAATGATTTATAGAGGGAAGACACTAGAATTGAGGACAATCAGTAGTAAAAAATTTCCACATAATACCAAAAGGCAGCAAGATATGGTGGAAATGGACTTAAAATTTGGAATCAGAAGGCTTTAAGTTTGAAGTCCACTTAGCATGACATTGGATGAGTCATGGAATCTCCTGGTCTCTACTTTCCTCATCTCTAAAATAAGAGGGGTGGACACAATGAAGGGAATGGAATAAGCATTTGTAAACTGCCTACTATGTGCTTTTACAAATATTCTCTCATTTGATCTTCACAACAACCCAGTGAGGTAGGCACTGTTATCATCTCCATTTTAAATAGTTGAGTTGTCTGAAGCAAACTGAGGTTAAGTGACTTGCCCAGGGTCACACAGCTAATAAGTGTCTGAGACCTTATTTGAACTCCAGTCTTCCTGACTCCAGGTCCAGTGCTCTATCCATTGAACCAACTCTTTGCCTCATTGTTTCCTTCAAGCTCTAAATTTATTAGCCAATGAGAAAGTGGGGAATGAGTTCACAGCAGCCACTGGTCATATATGAACTGGCTCAAATATAGGGCCATCGTATGCTCAGTTTCTATTCAGGATGGGACAAGGCACTGGAATAAACTTGAAACAATCTCACTGTGAGGGATACAGCAACACTAATGTGGCAGACCTCTAGGCTTCCTTACCCATCAGTACCCAGGATTGTCTCTCCTCCAACCATTCCCATTCCCATCCATCTAACAAAGAAATATTGGTTCCTGGTCTCTGTCATCCTATGTTCTGTTGAACCTTGCTTGCTGAGACAGCCTGGGAAGAGGGGTTTCTTGGGCTCTGTGTCCTTATACAGCTTGCGCTTTTAGATTCAGACACACATCAGACACTACCTCTATCAGTCCCTGAGAGAAAAAGACAGTATCCTGCGTTCATTAGTTAACATTTGCAAAGTGCTTTGAAGATGAAATGCGCTACATAAATGCTAATAATAAGCTGCTGTACTTCTGTGGCACCTTTCATCTAGAGATTTCAAAGCCCATATCACATGCGGGCAGTATTGTTTCTATTACTTTAACATTAATTGCACATCATTGGTGGCCTGGATTATTCTCATCCTCACCATAGTGACGGAAGACATGAGGAAACCAGTGCTGACAGGACATCCTGTCAAGTTCAAGTCATGGGTGTGTAGATGATCTTCTAAGCAGTGACCAGATAACCATAGCCAGAACACATCTAATTCCAGTTATCCACCCAATACCAGTGAATTTCAAGAATTAAGAGAGGCTTTGTATATTTAAACTTTATTGCAAACCTCTTAAAATCAGTGACCTGGATTTAGACTTTCTTTTGTCCCTCACACCAATCAGAACAGTGCTTTATAAATACTTGATCATAAGAATCATAGAATTTTCTAATGAGAGATTATCTACTCCAACATGCTAAAGTTTAGAGGAATAAAGTGACTTGTCCAAGGTCTCAAAATTAATTAATGACAGAGTTAGACTCTGGAACCAAGGCTTTTGGCTTGAAGTGCAGAGAGCTTGTTGATTGTTTCCTTTATTGTTCTATAAAGAATTTTTGGTAGGGGAAGGAGGTCCACACTTGTGATTTTATTGGTTTTGGTAACTTCAATTATGAAAATGCTCACTGAACTAATAGAAGGAAAGAAATACACATTTATTAAGTGCCTACTGTGCACCTGGCACTAGGCTAAGTGTTTTAGAAATATTATCTCCTATTGATCCTCCAAACAACCCTGGAAAGTAGTTATTTTCTTCATTTTACAGTTGAGGAAACTGAGGCCAACAGTAATTAAATGGCAATCAGGATCATGCAGCTAGAAAAACATCCAAGGTAGAATTTGAACTCAGGTATTCCTGACCCTAGGGATATCTGGGTGATGCAGTGGATAGAACACTGGGCTTGGAATCAGGAAGACAACTTCATGAGTTCAAATCAGGTCTCAGACACTTACATACTAGCCATGTGATGCAAGGTAAGTCACTTAATCCTTTTTACCTCAACTGCTCATTTGTAAAATGAGCTGGAAAAGGAAACAGCAAATCACTTTAGTATCTTTGTCAAGAAAATCCCAAAATGGGGTCACAAAGAGCCAAATATTACTGAAACAGCTCAACAATAACAAATTCATGACTCCAGGTCACCATTCCATCCACGGTGACACCTAGCTGCCTAATGGGCGTTGAAAGGGTAATTTATTTATCATTGGTACCACTTCCCTCCTGTGTTCTTAACTTCAATGCTGGCATTCAAATTAATGTGCTCAGCTGGCTCTCATGGAGGAGCACAGTCATGCCTTAATGGCTCATCTGACCTGGGAGTAGACCTGCCTAGCAAAAGAGAGATGTTGATACCATGAAATACAGTATTCTATCTGCCAAGGATCTGAGTAGCTGCCCTTAGGGCTACTACCTGTTACTAGGAGGGCTTTTTGCATGGAAGGTTTACATGAAGGGAGTAACACCTGATGCTGTGCTTAGTAGAGCAGTGCCTAAAAAACTAGTAAGGGCCATCCTCAGGGTGATATTCTCTAAAGCCAAATCCTAAACCCCAGTCTCTAATGCAAAATCCTTCAGTGTGGCAGGGAATATCAGCTCTGAGATGGCTCAAGGCTGCCTTCCTCTGCTAACTCTTTCCTGTCTGTCAAGGGTGAGAGACAAAAAAAAAAAAAAAACCCAAAAACCAACCCATGGTCACCCACCAGGTGTCAAGCCACAAGGTGACACTCCCTCAGAGGAAAAATTCCTTTATGCTAATTAAAGCCACCAGGAAGTCAGACAGTGTGAGATGTCACAGCTGGGTTCCCCCACTGCTAGGAAGAACTGTAAGAGCTGCTTAATCTCTCAGAGAAAGAGTGGGGGGAGTGTATTGTTGGCCAGGGACAGGGCAGGGGGATGGAGGGAGCAAGGGGGTATAGAGGATGACAGAGGTAGAGCACAAAAAGAAAGGAAGAATGACAAGCATTCTACCCAAATTGGGGGAGGGGGTGACATGTTTTTCTTTAAAAGGAAAAAATGTGTCACTCCAGACTAGATTTGGCTAACATTACTAATTAAGAAATGACTTAATTATAGTGGAGGAAATAAAATGAAAGTATTTTTCCCCTTTGAAGACATTAAAAAAAACCTCCAACAACTTTGATTTGCTAAATCAAGAAAATGATTAGTTTCAAAGATTTAATAATTGAAAAGTATGCCTAATAAATGTTATGAGCTCTTCATCCTCCCTGATGTCCACCTAAGGATATATCTCTTTACCTAGTTTTCTGTATGCATAGCTTTCCTAAGAAGAAATTAATTCTACCTTTAGCTTTTTTTAAAAACCTTTATCTTCCATCTTAGAATCAATACTGTGTACTGGTTCTAAGGCAGAAGAGTATAAGGGCTAGGCAATGGGGGTTAAGTGACTTGCTCAGGGACACACAGCTAAGAAGTATCTGAAACCAGATTTGAACCCAGGACCTCCTATCTCTGGGCCTGACTCTTAATCCACTGAACCACCCCTGTGCTCCCCACTCCCCCCACCCCGCCTTTAGTACTGAAAAGACAATTCAGGCCATCTTGACCCCTCTATTCTTTTCTCTCAGATGCTATCTCTATTTGTCCATTATTAGTATTATCACCAACAGATACCACAATTTGTTCAGCCATTCCCCAATTGAGAGGCATACCCTCATTTTCCAGTTTTTTTGCCACCACAAAGAGCACAGCTATAAATATTTTTGTACATGTCTTTTTCCCTACGATCTCTTTAGGGTACAAACCCAGCTATGGTATATGGCTGGATCAAAGGGCACAAATTGTGGTATATGTTGATGGAATACTATTGTGCTCAAAGGAATAATAAACTGGAGGAATTCTATGTGAACTGGAAAGATCTCCAGGAATTGAAGTAGAGTGAAAGGAGCAGAGCCAGAAGAACATTGTACACAGAGACCAATACACTGTGGTAAAATCGAATGTAATGGACTTCTGTACTAGCAACAATGCAATGACCCAGGACAATTCTGAGGGATTTATGGAAAAGAACGCTACCCACATTCAGAGGAAGAACTGCAGGAGAGGAAACACAGAAAAAAAGCAACTGCTTGAACACATGGGTTGATGTAGACATGATTTGGGATGTAGACTGGAAATGACCACCCTAGTACAACTATCAATAATATGGAAATAAGTCTTGATCAATTACACATGAAGAAACCAATGGAAATGCACGCGTCAGCTACGGGGGGGGGGGAGGGAAGTGGGGGGGTGAGAGGTAGAGTAAGAACATGAATCATGTAACCATGGAAAAATTTTTCTGAAAAAATTATTATTATCTTTATAGTTATTGAGTCTCCTAGCATCATCATAGATTTAGAATTGGGAGAGACTACAGAATTCACCTAGTTTATTTTAGAAATGAGGAAAATGAATCCAGGTAGGTAAGTTGGTTTGTCCAAGGTAACACTGGTATAGGTTAGGAGAGAAGACCCTAAAAAATAAGAAGGGGTCCTCAAACCTGGGTGTCTCACAATTCCGGCTCTCTTTCCACTATATTTCACTGATTCACTACTCTTATATCGCATCTACACTTATCCTCCAAGGCTGAATCTTCTCTGTTGTCACTTGCTGTCAATGGAGCTTAAAAATATGCCAGGTAGATAGCCATACCACTTGTCCCCTTAATGGCATCTCTCCAAATGGCAAATCTCAAGGATTGCCAGTGGAGAAAGAAATATGCCTGGCAGCCCCAACTTTCTTCTGCCTTGTCAGTTACTTGTACCCAATGCCAGTGGTCATAATATGCTTTCATGGAAATCAAGTTGATTCTCTGCATGGAAAAGTCCTGAAACTCTATTCCATTGCCATTGGTGAATTAATGCCATTATAAATGCTGATGACTTTTAAAGCTATATATTAAGGTCTAACTCCTCCCCTGGGTGCTATGTCTGCATCTGAAACTAACTGCCTATATATGTATATGTATACACGTGTATATTTTATATGTAATATATTCATACAATAGATTTCTAGGCATGAGTGAAGTCTTGGAGACTTCTTCACAGTCAATAGTTTTTGAGTCATTCTCCTCCTTGGGATAACTTGGGAACACTAATCTGACATTTCTAGAGGGAATTTACATGCACTAAGCTCCCTTATAAGCATCAGACTAACAGGACATAGAGCATAGAACAAATTTATCATACAAGAAAAAAGAGTAAAGAAATCTACATGAGTTTACAAATAGTCATGAAAACTTTGTGCTCTGCTGAGCTCTTCCTCCTCCTGGAACTTCTAGAATTATAACGCCACCTTAGGGTTGAAGCCATTTCAAAGTGTGAAAAGAGTTACTAACTAGTCAAGCAACCTTGTTTTGTGAGCCCCACTTTCTCCAGGAACCTATGTGTTCATTCTATATTTATAGCATCAGCCCACCTTCTTAGAGTACACAAAAGAACTTAGGATAACAACTGGACCTTCATAGTCCATATTGCTCACAGTACCAATGTTAGGAAAGATGCGGGTTTGCTTCTTTTTCTCAAGTTGCTCTTTGACCATCCACTTGTCCTTGGGTCCAGAGTTCCTTCTCACATCTATATCACTTACACTTTGATCATTCCATTGATTTGCCTCCACTGCCTCTGTGGCAACTACTGTAATATATATGTATTATAGTATCAGTAATGTAGCATCAGTCTCTCTCTCTCCCTCTTTGTCTCTCTCCCCCTCTTTCTCTCTTCCCCTCTTTCTCTCTCTTTCTCTCTCTGTCTCCCTCTCTCCCCTTCTCTCTGTCTGTCTTTGTCTCTGTCTCTCTCTATCTATCTCTCTCTCTGTGTTTCTTTCTCTCTCTCTCTCTGTCTCGGTCTCTCTCTGTCTTGGTCTCCCTCTCTCTGTCTGTCTCTATCTCTGTCTCTCTCCCCCACATAAAACATTGTCCAGTCTGCCTATCCTTTTGAGGCTTAGAGGACTCCATCATTCTCTAACCTGGTCACTACTATTGTTACTGCTCTTATTGTCACTGTTCTCCAGCTATCATCACCTATCTAGTACTATAGGAAGTGCTGCAGGTCATTTGAAATGGCTTAGACTGGAACTGGAAGGACCTCAATGTCTATTTAAATTTAATTTATACCTCAAAATTAATCTTTAACAAACCCTACAAATAACAGTTGGGTAGCTTCTGCCTAAAATCTTTCCATGAACAAGAAGCCACTCCCCATCCTTCCTCTCCCCAGGTGAACAATCCTTGCCATTTTTGACAACTGTAATCTTTAGGTAGTTTTTTGTTTGTTTGTTTTTAATTTTCTCCTGACAATGAATCTCAATCTGCCTCTTTGAAACTTCAAGTCGCTGTTCAGAGTTCTGTTCTCTGGGGCCAAGAAGGATGAGTCTAAACCTTCTTCAACATGACAGCCTTTCAAATACCTGGAGACAGCTTTCAGGCTTCCCCCCTTGAGTCTTCTCTTCTCCAGGATAAACATCCCTCAAACACATCATGTTTGCTTATCAATTATAAGTCTACAGTATTGCTGGCTGCCATGCACCTGCAGTCTGCCCCAACTTCACCTCTAATTTCCCCCTCTCTCCCAATGTAAACATTCAGTTCTGAAATATTTTAGAAATGGCCACGTAATGAAGGGTAGACCTGGTCCATGTCACATTATTCAGTCTGCAGCAGTCATGTTTGTTTCTGTATGGATTCACATGTGGACTCTCAGATCCCATGCAATATCTGAAACTCTCAGGGGTCTTTGATCCATGGGTTCAGAACTAATGCTCTAGAGAACAAAGACTGTATTTCATTTCTCTGTATCTTCTTCTCCAAGTAGCTGAAGAATTCCTCACCAGTCTTCATGCCCAAGGGCTCAAAGAAATTAGCAGGTGGGCCAAACAAGAAGCACAAAAAAGGAGTGAAATAATGTTTCTACCTTCTTCTTCTCCTTTACTTGGATTTTTTTGGTGGGGGTGGGGGTGGGGAGTAGTTCCTGTCTCTTCGTCTGAAGGACTTAGGCCCAAAGGATTTAACCCTGGAAGGGACTTTAGAGACCATTTAAATCCATTTCCTCACATTACAGATGAGGAAACTCAGCCCCAGAGTGACTGGCCCAAGGTCACTTGGGTTCATAAGCAGCAGAGCTAGGATAAAATGAAAATTAATCAAAAAGCAAAGAAGCAGGTCTTCTGACTTTCCCCCCTAAACCATGCTGACTGTTAGGTATCTGGCGGCTGCAGGCTGAATACCTGTATCCTCAGAGTTGTGATGTCAGGGGCAGGAAAGGATTTTGCTGGGGGCAAAAAAAAAATAAGGCAAAAGAAAACAGTTCAAGTAAAATTGGAATTTTTTAACCTGATGACTTAAGAAAACATTTTAAAAGAGTGTTGTACTGTCTGATATAGAACAACAACCTCCCTTTTCCCCCACCTCCAGGGTGCCCAATAAATATATTAATTGATTAAGCCTCTGTTATGGCCATGAAAGGAACTTTTTTTGACAGTAGTACAGGGCTGTTTCCAAGGAAGCTGAGTCGCACATAACTGGTCTGAGTTGCCACTTTCACCTACAGTTATTTCTGTTGCAATAACCAGCCGCCAAATAATTTGATCCAGGGGACAAGAGGTGAGAACTATTTATCCTTCCAGGTGCAATGGAGCAAGTTACAATATCTTATTGCAAATGTGCACTAGCTCAAAGCAAAGTGAGAAAATCCTGCAAAGGGGGCCAGATTTCCCCTCCTGAGGGGGAGAAAAGCAGAGAAACAGGAGAGACCAGGAACTAGTCAGGGGGAGCCCTAAGGGGACAAGAGGAGAAAGCAATCTATGTAATAAGATTTTTGATGGAGACCTCCTCCTGGTATACCTAAAATACATATGTTAGTTCTACCTTACATGACACACCAATGTGGCCCCCGCAGAAATGCTCTCTGGGAAGGATAATAACACTTTATTATTAGCTCTTCATATTGAGAGATGCAAGAGACCTTAGAAGTCATGGACTCCAACCCCCTCAATTTGTAGATGAGAAAACTGGGTCCTAGAAAGATGAATTCACTTCCCAGTGCAATTCAGGTAATAAAAATGGAAGGGACTAGATTCAAAGCCAGATGCTCTAAATCCCAAGGGCACAGCTTATTAGATGGATCAGGAGAGAGTTGTGTGTGATAGAAGTTGCCAGCAATAGTATTTGAATAAGGACTCTGCAGGAAGGGGATTCCCTGGGAGGGCACTGTGTGGTCACAGGTCATCAAGAATTTAATCTGAGGACACTAGATAGTGCCTACAGCACTGTAAGTTCCTTGAGAGCAAGGACTGGTTTTTAGCTTTCTTTGTATCCCCAGCCCTTAGCATAGTGCTTGGCACATAGTAGGTGCTTAATAAATGCTTGTTGACTGACTAAGTATCTAGGGGCAGAAGAAAGAGGGAATTTCTTCAAGGATGATGATGATAGAATGCCAAAACCAAAGTAGAATCCCTTCAGAATTTGGCCTATCACTGACGCCTAAGGCCATCTCTCCTTGGTTTTCTAGATAAAGCCCTGAATGGTATCATTCAGTTATACAGGGGACATATGTCCTAGCATGCTTTGAGGGAAATAGCGCAATGCAGAGTGCAATGATCCTGGAAATACCATATTGAAGGTAATGCAATAATCTCATATATTTGACTCTTTGGCACATTCTGATTATTTTCTGTTTCTGTTCAGTCATTTCATTTATGTCTGACTCTTCATGAACCCATTTGGGGTTTTCTTGGCAAAGATATTGGAGTGGTTTGCCATTTCCTTCTCCAGCTCATTTTACAGATGAGGGACTCGGGCAAATAAGGTTAAGTGACTTGCCCAGGGTCATATAGCCAGTGTCTGAGGCCAGATTTGAATTCGTCCAGTTGAATCTTTCTGACTCTAGGCCCAGTTCTCTTCCCTTTTCTAGGTACTTAAGCATTTAAAAACTTTAACCTTCTGGACCTTTGTTTCATCATCTTTAAAATGAAGGGTTGGATAAGATGGCCTCTGAGGTCCTCTCTGGTTCTAGTTTTACAACTAATGATTTTTTGGACCAGAACAATGCTGGGCAATAAGGATAGAGTTAGAAAAACAGATCAAAACTTTCCCTGATAGAGTTTATATTTTAAATGTAAGGCAAAAGGACAATGTGACTTGAGATGCTGTGGGGTGGTTAGGAGGGCTGGAGATAGCTAGACCTTTAAGGGTAAGAAGGATTTCAATATTTAGAGACAGTCAAAAATAAGCTTAGCTATAATTGAGAGTATGATCTAAGGTACAGAGACTAGAAAAGGAGGGATAAGCTAAGGGATAGTGAGCATTCCCCTTTGGCTGAAATGCATACTATAACAGAGAGTAGATTGAAAAAAAATTGGAAAGATGGACTAGAGCTAGACTGGGAAAAGCCAGGATGAGGAGCCTTTCTTATGGGAAACAGAGTTAGAAGAAGAAAGAACCTGGTGATTTTAGCCCAGTTTCCCGAGCTGATTGGTCCTTGTGTTACACAAATCACCACTAGAACAATCTGAAGAGATTGGCATTTGGACCCTAACTCTCCTCCTTGGAAATCACTTTCCAAATGGAGGTTAAGACAAGACATAGGCAGAGTGAACCTGTCAATGGCCTCAACCCCCCACAGGCTTACCCCATCATACTTGATGTTCAAGCTTCAGCTGTCAGAGCTGACAGGAGCTGTGTCCTTCGTTCACTCAGAAGATAAGCCTAGAAATAGGCACTCTATCATCATTAAACATTTCTATAGCACTTTGGAATGTCAAAGCACTTTATAATTGTGCTTATTAGTTATTCCTCACAACAATGCCAAGAGGAAGAGCCTCATACTGATGCAAGATTTTTCAGAGGCATGGGAAATATTAAAGACATTAAAGACACAGTGCTGGTCAGGGAGAGACCTAGGAGCAGAACCATGAGCAACCAAGAAATTCAGTCCAGGATGGCCCTCCTGAGCTTGGGAAGTGCCACAGATTCCCCGATGTATAAAGATCCATCCCTGGTAGAACCTCCTGCAAAGACTAGGAAAGCCACCAAATGTTTACCAGATCTGTTTTTCTGTTTTGAAAACATAACTTGAATCAGGAAGGGGAGGGGGGATGTTGCAAAGAGACAACAAATTATATGTCTTTTTACGTGGTTTGGCACCACAGGGGACAGAGCGGCTAAACAAAAGCAAACATTTTAATCTCAGTTACCTTAGAAGGAAAGAAAATTACCGTGTTTACCAAGGACCAAATCAGGAGAGAATTTCTTTAATCATGTTATGGTTTGCTTTCCAAGAGAATAAGAAAGGCTAAACATAATAATAACTGGGTCCATATGTGGAGCCAATGGTATGTCCTTGAACTTGGATGGCCTGAGGACCAACGAAGCTCATCTATCCCAAACAATTTAGCAAATCATTGCAAAAGGAAATGCAGGCAGGGCTCATTCTCACTCCCCTACCAGCTTTGCAGTCATTCCATCAAACCTATGTCTACATTCTCGAATAAATAAGCTCCCAACTTTTATCCTAAAAGAAAGTAGTACAAATGGGACAGCTAGGTAGCTCTGTGCATTGAGAGTCAGGCTTAGAGATGGGAGGCCCTGTGTTAAAATTTGGCCTCAGACACTTCCTAGCTGTGTGACCCGTGGTCAAGTCTCTTGACCCCCCTTGCCTAGCCCTTACCCCTCTTCTGCCTTGGAACCAATATGCAGTATTGATATCAAGACAGAAGGTAAGGGTTTAAAAAAAAAAGAAAGTAGTACATGCAGTATTCCTCCCACAGTTTTTAGAATCTCCTAGTAGGGATCTATGAGGTCATTTAGTCCAATGTCATTGGTCCTCTGAAAATGAAGGACAAAAACCACTCCCCATTTTTACCTTTTTCTCCTCTTTTTTATTATTATGAAATTGAAAAACATCAATGGACATTTTTCATCAAGGGCACCCCCAGGATAAGCTCATCACCTGAAATTTCATTACCGAGCAGATTGATTCAGCTTCTGATATGCAGACACCTTCACAGCACCCTCAGGGACCTCTCCCTTCTGACTGGAGATTTGGAGAGTGGACCAATCAACTCATATATAGCCTAATATCCAGAGTTCTTTAGAGAGGGCTTTCCAGGTAACTCTTCATTTTCCCCTGAGGTGTGTTCACTCACCAACCTTTTCATCTTCCTTTTATGAATTGTCTTCTCTCTCTAGATTGTAATCTTCTTAAGGATAGGGACTATCTTTCTTTTTCTTTTCTGGTTTGTATCCTCAGTACTTAGCACAGTGTCTGGTATATTTCTTTGTTTTTATTCAGTCAATTTGGTCATGCATAATTCTATGTGACCCCATTTGGGGTTTTCTTCTTACAGTTCCTTCTCCAGCTCATTTTACAGATGAGAAACTGGGGCACATGGGGATCACATAGCTATTAAGTTCCTGAGTCTGGATTTGAACTCAAGAAAGTGAGTCTTCCTGATTCCAAGCCCAGTGCTCTACCCACTCTGCTACCTAATGTTTATTGACTATTGACATAGACATTTCCACATACAAATAAAAAGAGGATAAAACAATGAATATTACATATTACTTCTTTTTGTGAAGTAAATATTAAATTTAACATGGTAGTACCAACACTGACCTGTCTGACTGCATCTTCTTCTGAACTCCCTTGTTCTCTTCCACTTTACAGAAGAAATCTGAGACATAGCAAAAGTGAATAACTTACCCAAGGTAACACATAGAGTAAGTGTAGATAGCCCAGGCTATCTGACTCCAAAAGCAGTGTTTTGTTTGTCTGTTTTTTTTTTTCTATCACACTCGGATTCCTTCCAGTAAAGATGGAAATCTCTTTGCAAGGCATCTGTCTTCATCTAGTAGAGGACATTTATTCAGTTTTTTCATTATGGCATTTATTTCATATGCCTAGCTATATCAAGGTACTTCCATACATTCTCCCTTGTACCTTAGTTCCAATCCCAAAGAAGCTCATTCAGGAGTTAGAAACATCAGCATTCCCTTCTCATCTCTCATAGCCACCAAGTTGGGTCAGAGTAAACCTGTTTCAGATTCTCGCTTTCCTCTTGCACTCTGACCGTAAGATTGCTCTCTATGTCAGCATTCTCCATGCATCTAAAAGCACCTTGATTTTCTTGATAATTCTTCCTAATTACTTGGGACTGCTTCCTGGACATCCTGAGCAACAACAAGATTGTGGACAATACCTAGCACTCTCTGAGAAGAGAAACAAAATATAATCCCCAAAATATTAGGTAGCATACTTTCTCCTTTTACCCATTAAGAGACATAAGGACCCCACTGGAGAAATAGCTAAAGATAGAACTTCTCACTAGGAAGGAAAGAAAAGTTCAAAGGATGGAGGATATGTCATGATTAAGAGTCCAGAGGAAGGATTTCACAAAATATAGTTTCCCACCAAATTTCAACATCCCCCTGGGAGCTGAAATCACAGAGCACAAAGATAACTGGTTGAGAATTGAAAGGAACCTCAGAGATCCTCTTGTCCAATTTCTTCCATTTTATTGATGAGGAAACTGAGGCTCAGAGAAGAGAAATTATTTGCCCAAAGATATATAAATCAAAAGTGAAGGAGCCAAGATATAAACTGAATTGTGGTGATTCCAAATCCAGTACTCTATCCACTGCAATATACTGATTTCCCCATCCCTGTGGTTTCTCCAAGGAAGTTCTGTGTTCTTCTCTGCCAACTCTATATGCCAAATACTTAAAAAGAACAAGGTACATTTTTCTACTGGGACTAGAAAGGTTTTAGCAGAAGTTTTCTGTGGAGGAAGGAAAATAAATATTTGAATTTGTAATTCTCCATAAGAGTCAAAATATCAGTGATCTTTCTGAAGTTATATCTGAGCTCATTTCAATACTGAATGTTAGAAACTTATTTGTCTCACTTGTTTTAAGGTATTAAACATCACTTGAATGTCTGCCAGTGAGGGATTGTGGGATCAAGTCATAGATGTCCATTCACTTGTTCCTTAAGAGCAAAAATTACTTAGAACAATGTCGCTGTAGATGGAATCTCCAAGGCAGAATCTAGTAAAATGTATTGATCTAACCTGGTAATAGTCACCCAAGTGGACTTCCCAGCCAAATCTATGAAGAGTAAAGCTTCAGCACATACTATTTTCTCAATTGGAGAGATTTCTGGAGAGGGACCAAGATTCATTGGGCTCTAAAATGTTTTAGCAATTGCTTGGGCTTTTAGTTTTAATCACTAATTACAAATTTTACTAACGACTAGTAAAGAGTTCTGGTTCTAGAATCAGAGAACTTGAGCTTCCAATCTGCTTGTTACTTGAGTCAGACAAACTTTCTGGATCTAAATTTTCTTATCTGTAAAATAAGAGAATTGTATTGAATGAAGAAATTATGTTGTTTAGTCATTTTCAGTCCTGTCTCACTCTCCAAGACCCCTTTTGGAGTGTTATGCCATTTCCTTCTCCAGCTTATTTTTTATAGATGAGGAAACTGAGGTAAATGGGCTTAAGTGATTTGCCCAGGATCACACAGCTAGTAAATATCTGAGACTGGATTTGAACTCAGGTTTTCCTTACTCCAGGTCTGGCATTCCACCTACTATACCACTTAGCTGGCCATTTTATTGGATGATAACTCTGGTATCTATTAACTCTAAGGCCTTACAATCATAAAATTAACTTTTAAGCACCACACTTTCTTCTTAACTTTATTTCCCTTCCTTCCCCTAGGAAAAGAAACAAGGTAAAAAAATAAATAATTAAAAAGAAACAAGGTGTAGGAGAGTGACAAACAGGAGGTTGGAAACAAGTGCCAGTAAATTTCTCATGATATTTAACATTAACTTTTCATCTGATTTAGGCATCATCTAATTACAAACTGGCAGAGCTTTGGTGGAAGGCATGTAATGGAGTTCAGAATCACATTTCCTCTCATTAATGGAGTGTAGATGTGGGTTATTTTCAGATTTGCTGTTGCTCTGCATTCCTGTAAATTAAGCTGTCACCCATCAGCTGAAGAAGCCACCTGATTCTGTGCCAGGATGCCCAAGTGACTCTGACTACAGATAGGCAAACCTCTCAAGGTTTGATTTCTGATTAATGCACATGGGTTCAGGCATTTTGAAGCATCATCTCCAAATTTTTTTTCATGAGTCTGACTACCCAGCTGTAGAAATCTCAGAAGACGCTGGCAAAAAGACTATACTGAGAAACTTGTCGCTAATGCAAAAGCATGCTGTTTGTTTGTTTGTTTGTTTTTAATTCTTAATTCAAATAGAGCATAATGGAGATTTGGGCTTTAAATATAAGCTAATACCTATCTGATTAGGATAATAAAGTACTTGGACTTGCTATATCAGCAAAAAAAAACCCACAGAAATTAAAATTAAACTTGACATCTTCTTACCTGGATTTTGCAGTTTTATTTTGTGCCTCCCTAATTAAGGACTAAAGTGGCAGCTTCCCCTGTTTCAGTTAGTGTCTGGCCTAAGCAGCCTTTAAGGCACCTTACAACTCTATGATTCTCTCAGCAAAAAGAAAGAGGATGACTCCAACTGGGGTAACAGATGGTGAGTAACACAGTGTGGCATGAGGGTCTGGGAAAACCATACCCAGAGGAGAGTTGAATGGCATACAAATAATTATCTTTTACAGGATTATAGGATCCTATGAATAAAACTGGAAAATACCTAGATGTCTTCTAATTGAATCATCTCATTTTGCAGATGAGGAAACTGATGAAATGGGAGGTTAGGTGACTTGCATAACATCATCTCAGTAGTAAGGATTGGAGGTAACATTTGAACCCAGGTTCTCTTACTCCAGAGGGAATGCTTTTTTACCCATTATTTAGTGTACTGACTTCCTAAAAGACTTTCAAAGTAAAGTGGGTATAAGGTTGAAATATTCTTTCTTCTGGGCAATGGAAAACATTTTAGTGGTAGGTGGTAGTTCTTTTTATCTCCTTTCTACCTGTGGTTGGAAGTGGGGGTGTTTAGTTTAATTAGCTGGGTGATTACATAGGAATGGGGGTGGTTCAATACCAAACACCTGCCAACAATTAGGAAGAGTCTGTCTGGCAGAGAGAGTTTGGGATTGTAAACTTATGAATGATGTTCATCTAGAGATCGCAAGTTTGCCCAAGAATATTCTGGTGCCAGAAATGGATTCTTGTGACTCAATCTCAAGAAACTAGAAATGTAACCCTCCTCAGAATAACGGTTTTAATACAAAAATAAACTACATAGGATCACAAAGGAAACCAAAGCTTAGTGGAAAATAAATACATATTTTCTTTTTGTTCCAAGTTCAAAGACTCTCTGAAATTGTAGGTTAAACATTTCTGCTCTAGGAGAAGTTACAGAGAAGGTGTTGACTTCCATTAGTGGAGGAAGTTTGCTCACATGGAAGTTCCCCACTCCAGTGATCACAGGCAAAAGTTCCCATATTTACAAGAAAGGCACCGTGCTAAGAGAAGGGTCTTTTAATTACAAATTACAAAACAAAAGAAAATAGTTCCTATGCTCCAAAAACTCACTTGATTTCTTCCCATTGCTAGACTCTGCATGGCCACCTGTGTATTATACAAGTTCTTTCTTGGTCCTGTGCTCTCGTACTCATAGGAAACCTTGATCACTGACACAGCTGAGAAATTAGAAGAGTTTATTATAGCCTGTTAGAACTAGATTATCTCCATAGTTGTGTGTGTGTGTACATATGTATATGTATGCATGTATACCTACACATATATACATATATAGGTGTAGTTTAGTCATAATTATCTTTCATAAGATCTTAGGGTCCTATGAATAAAGTTGGAAGGAACCTAGTTATGCATATATAGTTAGAACTAGATTAACCATTTGTGTATATGTATTCATGTATATATGTGTATATATAAAAATGTGGGTGTATATATTTATATATTCTATCTCATCCAGGCATATATCCACATATATATGTGTGTGTATGTATAATATAGATAGATACATGGTTGGAGGAATGGATGGATGTACCAGATAGACAGACAGATAGATATTTAGATAGATAGATACATAGAGATACATAGAAATAGACAGAGAGAGAGAGAGAGAGAGAGAGAGAGAGAGAGAGAGAGAGAGAGATCATCCAGGGTTGAGGAACAATTTCTTGACAGAATGACAATGATTCTTTTATCTTGCAGGGGGAAATAAGGAAAGGGAAAGGCCCTCGAGGAAAAACCCAGAAGGTATTTTAGAAGGCTGAATCCCATAGGTAAACTTCATCTATCAGATCATTGTAGTAGCATACACTTTGGAAGGGTGGGAACAGCAGGGCAATGTGATTTCTCCATTCCTAATTCCTTCTCCAATCCTGAATGGACTGAGGATGGAAGATAAAGAAGTGAGACAAGTAATGGGATCAATCATCACTCTTGCCCAAGAGGGCCAAGTCTGTCATATCTTGGACTTTGGGAAGAACTTTTGACACTAAAACCCTAGGACTTACTCAGAGCAGGAGGTTAGTGTGTGTGTGTGTGTGTGTGTGTGTGTGTGTGTGTGTGTGTGTGGAGGGGGGGGGGTCTAAGGTGTACCACCACTGAACATTGCACTGATTTCAGTGAGTAGCCCAGCCCATGATCTCAAGGGGCCAGTGTGAGAAACCCCAACCAAGTTTTCTGCTAGGCACTACTGGATAGACATGCCGAAGGGCACCATTAGAACAAATTGGCAGCTATTGTCTTTCTGACTCTGCCAGCCAGAGGAGCTGCTGAAGCTATCATAAACCGCATTGGAAGCTCCTATTCTCCCCAACCCTTTTTTCTTAATAGATGCTTTGTGGACCCCAAAGACTTCAAGACCTGTTTGAGAGTTTCTTAGAACATTTTCTAAGCATGAATCCTGCATTTTAGTAATTAACTGTAGGAGAAAAGACAGGCTGGGCCTGGCAGGCTTTGAGCTTACAATCTGGATAATCCATCTGGAAATCCAGCACCCGGGGTGGAAGTCAAATAAAAATAAAATTAAAACAAAAGCTCACAAGCCACCTGCCCTGCTCTGAAGCTGGATTGTTTGAAGCTGGCCTGAACTTTCCTCCGGTCAGTTAGGTCACCAGAGATCAGGGGCTGTGAACCCAAGGAGGTTCCCAACTGTTCAATGAGCAAAGCTACTATAAGCCTAGAGATAGAGATGAGGCAGACACCATGTAATGGAAAGTCCCTAGGATTTAGAGTTAGGTTTTCAGTCAAATCCTAACTGTGCCGAATACTACCTGTGTGCATCCCTGGGCAAATCAATAAACCAGTATACGCCTCAGATACTTTAGCACAAAAATCAGGGGGTTGTGTTAGATTTTCTAAAACAAGATCAAAGAACTAGGGCTGGAATGGGTCTCAAAAGTCATCTAGTGGAACTCCCCTCACCCATTTTATACATGAAGAAACTGAGGCCCAGGGTGCCTGACTGATTTGATTAAGATTATACAAATAAGTGTCAGGGATGGGTTTTGAACCCAGATCCTGTCTCTAGAGTTAGTGCTACTTTCACTCTACCACATGCTATCTCTAAAGTCTTTTCTGTATCTAAATTCCACCTTCATTCATATCACTGCTGACAATAAGATAACTCGACTCATCATCTTACAAGGGACATCAGAGATCAGACTCCCCCAGTTTCAGAGCCAGTAGTTCCCTTCAAGGGTCTATCTAGTCCAAAGCCTACCTGAAAATGGGTCAACCAATTTTGGCTTTAAGACTGACAATGAAAGGGAGCCCACTACTTACTTCCAAGGCAGACCATCTAATCCCTGGATTATTCTTATTACTAGGAAGTTTTTCTTACCATTAAACCTAAATCTTTAGCTCTGCAACTTTTACCCATGGATCCCAGTTCTCCCCTCTGGCAAAGCAAAGGGAACGAATCCTTCATACGACAGCCCTTAGGAAACTTGAGTGATGCTATCATGCTCCCTTTAAGCTTCTTTTTCAGGCTGGAAATTCTGAGTTTCTGCTACCCCTCCTAATATGGAATGCACCTTCCCTGTCCTGCTTGCCCTCTTCTGTGAGCTCTCTACCTTCTCAATGTCCTTCCTAGGGATATTTAGGATATCCATTGTCAGCTATTACTATTATTATCTGGCCTACTGCACCCTTTCCTCGATGTGGACCATTGGCAGCTGACCACACTGGTCAGTCAGATGGAATGACAATTTAGCAATGGCTGGTGCTCTGATGGGCAGGATTATCTGGTCCTCCTGGGCCCCTGCCTGCATCCCTAGCTCTCCATCACCTTTGATGCCTGCCTCCTCATCATGTAGGCATCCATCCTTTAAAGAGCTCCTGCATTCACTGCAGGCCTCCAAAGGACCAACTGTAGGTGTGGATGGGGTTGGAAATGTCATCCTGCAGCATCAAATGCTCCCTTATTCTAACACCTTTATTTAACACATGAGAAGGAGGCCTAATAATAACCCACATTGACATAGTTTTCTGAGATTTGTACAGTATGAGTTGTCTTATGTCACATAGCTTTTTTTTAAACCCTTACTTTCTGCCTTAGAATCAATAATAAGTAATGGTTCTAAGGCAGAAGAGCAGTAAGGGCTAGGCAGCAAGGGTAAAGTGACTTGCCCAGGGTCACACAGCTAGGAAGTGGCTGAGGCCAGATTTGAACCTGGGACCTCCCATCTCTAGGCCTGGCTTTCTATTCACTGTGCCACCCAGCTGCCTCTGTCACATAACTTACTTGTTTTGGCATCCAGCTTAGGACCCAAACCTTTTGACTTCAAGGCCAATAGTCCTCAGACAGATTTATCCAAGATCATTTAGCGAGTTAGGGGTAGAGGCCAGATCCTAAGCAAGACAATGCATTTCCATATCCCAAGTAAGAATTGAACATTACTCTCCAACCCTGACTCCAATTAATCCACAAGTATTTATTACTTGTTCTGTTCTACATATATAAAAATGTTATGGGTACTACCTATATAAAACAGAGGCAAAAAAATCCCTGGCCTCATAGAGCTCACATTCTAATAGAAGACACAATGTATACAAATGTTGACAGGTATTTTAAATTTTAAAAATATTTTTATTTACATTTATTTTAATTTAATTAAAAAATTTTTAAGTTAAAAAAAAAACAAACTGCACAAAGCAGATACAAGGAGATAAAAGGAACAGATGGGAATAGAGGTAAAGCAAAGACATCATTCAGGAGGCCCTTCACATGAATCTTGAAGAAAAGCAGGGATTTGGAGTAGCTGGGTCACACAATGGATAGAGCTCTAGGCCTAAAGTCAGAAGGAAATGAGTTCAAATCTGGTCTCAGACATTTCTTAGTTGTGTAACTCTAGACAAGGCACTTAATCCAATTGCCTGTCCCTCACCACTCTTCTGACTTGGAGCCAATTCTTAGTATCAATTGGGAGACAGAAGATAAGGGTTTAAAAAGAAAGAAAGAAAATCAAGGATTCTAAGAAGATGAGGTGAGGAGAGAGTAAATTTCAGACATGATGGACAATCTGCACATAAAGTAAGAAATGGAAAACAGAGCATAAAAAGTAAGCAATAGCGAGAAAGACAGTTTGACTGGATTGTAGAGTGAGTCAGTGGAGGGTAATAACATGGCTTAAGGCTTGAGACAGGATGGGTTCAAATTGTGAAGTTATAAATAAAATAATCAATAAGTATTTATTAAACACTTAATATGTGTCAGAAGGGGTGCTTAAATGCCAAACGGAACTTTATTTTTGATCCTAGAAGTTATTAGGGAGACATTGGAGTTTATTGAGGGCATCAAGAGAATGCAGCGGATAGAGCACTGGGTCTAGAGCCAGGAAGACCTGAGTTCAAATTCAGTCTCAGATAATTTAACCTGTTTGACATGGGGCAAGACACTTAACTGCTGTTTGCCTCAGTTTCCTCCTCTGAAAAACGGAGAGAAATAATAGCACCTACCTCTCAGGATTGTTTAAAGGTTTTAGCATAGTACTCAGCATATAGTAAGTGCTGTATAAATGTTAACTATTAGCTATTTAAGACACTGGAGTGCCTCAGTTTCCTCATCTGTTCATAGAATGAGCTGGAGAAGGGAATGGCAAACCATTCCAGTATCTTTGACAAGAAAACCCCAATGGAGTTTGGAAGAATCAGACACGACTGAAACAACTGAACGACAAAATATTTTGAGTGAAAGTAGGATGACATGTACTTTGGGAAAATCAAGTTGGCAGTTATGTTAAAGATGGACTGAATAGGAGAAAGATATCTGAGGGACAGAAATTAATTTGGGTTATTGGAATAGTATAGGCCAGAAGTAAATAAGATCTGATTTAAAATGGTGGCTTTATGATGAGACTATAGAAGAGATATTATTCATATAGAAATGAAAAGTTTGGCAAATTGATTGGATAAGTAGGGTGAATAAAAGTAAAGAGACCCCTCCTCTCAAGTACTTTAATTTTTTTTTAACCCTTATCTTCAGTCTTGTAGTCAGTACTGTGTATTGGCTTCAAGGCAGAAGAGTGGTAAGGGCTAGGCAATGGGGGTCAAGTGACTTACCCAGGGTCACACAGCTGGGAAGAGTCTGAGGTTGGATTTGAACCTAGGACCTCCCATCTCTAAGGCCTGGCTCTCAATCCACTGAGCTACCCAGCTGCCCCTAAGTAGTTTACATTTTAAGAAGGATGTGTGTGTGTGTGTGTGTGTGTGTGAATTGCTAAATAATAGCTAACACGTTAAGATTTGCAAAGCATTTTATAAATATTATCTCATTTTATTCTCATAAAAATCCTCAGAAGTGGAGTCTATTATTATTTCTTTTCTACATATGAAGAAATTGAGGCAGAAAGTTGCTCAGGGTCACACAGGTAGTAAGTATTTGAGGTCAGGTCTTCCTGACTCTAGGTAGAGCATTCTATCCTCTGAGCCATCTGCCCTGTAAAATGAATTTTGTTTTGGGGAGCCACAGGGACCGTGAGTCCTAGGGCAGTGGTCCTAGCAAGATGTTGAAAGCAAGTTATGTGGGTGAAGGTGGTGATGGGGAAGAGGATATAAGTATAGCAGGGTAGATGGCAAGATGACTGATTGAGAAGGTTGTGCTGTCCTAGTAGATGGCTGGCTAGAATGAGAAATATTGTCTAGAGCTGGATAGGAATAGTGGTTTGGGTGAGTTTTTACTTCTCATCCTCCAGGCCAGAAAGTTCAGCCCCAGAGTAGAAGGCCAAAGCTGAGAAGAGAGAACAAGGCATTGGAAAATGACTTAGAGATCTATTGATGGGAAGAGTTAAAAATCTAGGGGTGTTACAACTCCTTAGAGAAAGAGGTCAAAAATCACTCAGCTAGAAGATGGGATGTTCAGAGGAAGAGCAACCCAACAATATAATGTTTTGTTTAATGAAATGTCTAAGCCTTGAAGGCTTGTGATAATAAAGCCAAAACAATGATGACTACACTAAAATATAACATACGCTTTAGAGTCAACAGGACCATGAACCCATAAAATGGATGTAAGAGGAAGAGGAAAACTGTTGAACAGAGGCTACAAATTTCCAATAGCCCATGCTTTCCTTCCAGTCCTTCTCTCAGGTATCAGAGAGCCTGACATACATTTTAGACTTATTCCTTTTCAAGCTGCATTTTGGAGTCGTTTTGTAAAAGTTAAACACAGTTCAGTTTGGGAGGGCTTTATAGCAATTCCCATTACACAGGCTGCTGTCAAGACTCTAAATACCATGTTTAAAATGGAAGCTGTGTCTTCAGCACAGTTGAAGAGACACTGGTTAGTTTTTTTGTTTTGCTTTGTTTTATTTTCTGGTTGTGAGAATGAGGGTTTCCCCTGATACTACAGAAAGAACAGCAACAACAAAACAGCCTACAGAAAGTTAGAGTTGATCCTGGAAAGTGGGGAAACAAAGCAAATACACAATGAGAGGAAAGTTAGAAGAAAGAACAGAGAAGACAGTTCAAAGCAAAGGAAAAATCTGATCCAGAAGGTAAAAATATCATCCTGGGAAGGTATACAATAGAGATAAATTCTCCCATCAAGCAATAGAAACTCTATAATGTAAATCAAATCTGGCGGGTTAGGTCCCCTTATTGCTAAGAATCAAAATATTTCCTCATCCAGAGCTTTTCTGTTTTTGTGCCTATAAGAAACTGACATACATACTCAGAGCTATCCTCCAGAAGGGAGGTGATCAGAATTCTTATCTCTGTTGTACATACGTAGACATTTAGTCCAGAAGGGGAATTCATTCGTCCATGTGCATATATAACACAGAAACCCAGTGCCCTATAGTGGGGCTGGATTTAATTACTAAGGTGATTTTCTTCCCCAAAAAATAGGTCCAATCATGCCTCTCTCTGTCTCTACACACACATCTCTCACTAAATAAACTCAAATAGCTCCCTATTGCCTCCAGGAGCAAATACAGTATGCTCTGGCAATCAAAGCTCTTCATACTTATCCTCCAATCCCACTTCCCATCCCCTCACCTTTCCTGTCATCTTCACCTTACTCTTCAAACACAGCTCTTATCCAGGGATACTAATCTCTTGACCGCTCCATGAACAAGACACTCTGTCTTTCATCTTGGAGCATTTCTCTGGCTATTCCTCATGACTAGAAGGCTCTCCCTCCTCCATTCTGATTACCAACCTCCCTGGCAGCCTTTAAGTATCAGCTAAAATCTCCCCTTCTACTAGAAGCCTTTTCTAGCCCCTTTTAATTCCAGTGCTTTCTGTCTTCTAATTATCTTCAATTTATTCTGTCTACAGCTCACTTTGAATAAATGTATTTGTATATTATCTCCTCTATTAGATTGGAAGTGCCTTGAGGGTGTGGACTGCCCTCTGTCTCTTTGTCTCTATCCCTAGCGCTTAGTTTAGTGCTTGGTATGTGAATGGCACTTCATATATATTGAATGAATTGATTGAATTGAAATTCTAAGGAGTCAGTAAATTCAATTGCTGACTCAAACAGAAGAAAACATTGCCTGAATACTCACGTGTAGATAATACTCTAAGTCAGTGATTCCCAAAGTGGGCGCCACTGCCCCCTGGTGAGTGCTACATCGATCCAGGGGGGCATCGATGGCCACAGGTGCATTTGGGGGTGGTGAATAACTGTAAGGGGGTGGTGATAGTATGTGACAGGGGGCACTAAGTAATATTTTTTTTTTCTGGAAAGGGGGCGGTAGGTCAAAAAAGTTTGGGAACCACTGCTCTAAGTAGCCTATGTGTATCTGTATGTTTGTATCTGGGAATATAGAAAAAAAATATATCATCCCCCCACCAACTTCAACAGCATCTAATTTTCCCTTAGTGTTATTTCACTTAGGTATTGCTTCCTCTCCATACCAACTATAAAGACCAATCAGATTCATTCTTATTTTTTCTTAATGACTCTCTCTTCCTTCTTCCCCTTGGTGCTTTTTTAGTCTATAAGAGAGATGATTGGGGGTGGGGGAAAAGGTGTGAAAGAATTTCTGTCCCACCTCTAGCTGGGACAGACTGAACCAAAAGCAGTAGTTGTGCCTCACTGCAGAAGCACAGGGCTATAGGAGACATGTGTTTGTGCTTAAAATGAGGGACACACTCAAGTACAATGAAAATGATTGATTATTTCATTCCCTAAAAAGAGTGATGTGGCCACCTAGCTTTGAAGCAGAGAACCATGATTATTTGGGTAACATTAGAATAAAGAGTTGCTTCATGAGTAACTTTGAGTTCAAGAGTCCAATGGCATTTAGCTTCCAATTTATATATATCATGTGGGCAGCATATTCTACAGATTTAAGGGGAAAAAATCCACAAATATGAGACAGGTGAATTGGGGATAGAGAGCAATTTGTCTGAAAAAAAAGTCTGATAGTTTTAGATGACTCCAAGATCAATATGGATCAACATTGTGAAATGGAAACCAAGAAACCTAAGAGCTTAAGAACTATTTAGAGGTCAGAAATAAAAGGATGATGTTGTTTTTCAGTTATGTCCTACTCTTCCTGATACCATTTGCGTTTTTTTTTTGGCAAAAATAGTGGAGAGGTTTTCCATTGCCTTCTCCAACTCAGGAGGCAAACAGAGTTGAGTGATTTGCCCAAAATCACACAGCTAGTAAGTGTCTGAGGCCAAATTTGAACTCTGAAAGATATCTTCCTGATTCCAGGTTCAGCATCCTATCCACTGTGCCACCTAGCTGCCTGGATATGATAATCCTGATATATTCCATCCTAGTAAGATGCAGAGTATCATGTGTCATTCTTGACACCACATTTTTTTTTAATATATTTTTAAACCCTTAACTTCTGTGTATTAGTTCCTTGGTGGAAGAGTGGTAAGGGTAGGCAATGGGGGTCAAGTGACTTGCCCAGGGTCACACAGCTGGGAAGTGTCTGAGGCCAGATTTGAACCTAGGACCTCCCGTCTCTAGGCCTGGCTCTCAATCCACTGAGCTACCCAGCTGCCCCTTTGACACCACATTTTAGGTAAAACATTAAGAAAGTGGAGCACATTTGGAGGATGCCAACCAGGAAGGTGAAGGTGCTTAAGATCATTCCAAATAAAGGTTAGTGGAAATTGGCCTAAACAAAATCTGGCCTGAGACATTTCCTAACTGTGTGACCCTAGGCAAGTCACTTAACCTCCATTGCCTTCCCCATACTTCTTTTCTGCCTTGGAACCAATACAAAGTATTGATTCTAAGACATAAGGTAAGGGTTAAAAAATTGACCTTAACTGGAAAAATTTGGACTGAGAAAGAGACTTGAGGATGGTCATGGTAGTGTATTAAACTATTGAAAGGGTCATTACATTCAACATAGATTTGATTTATCTATTTTTTTTTTGGTCCCAGGCAATAGAACTTCTAAGGTTGAAAGTTGCAAAGAAGCAAATTTAGTCATGATGTAAGGAGAGAGGATGGAGGGAAGGCATCTTTCCTAATAATTAGAGCTATCCAAAAGGTAGAATATGTAGATTTTCCCTTCATTGTGAATCTTCAAACAAAATCTAGAGGACAATTTGTCAAAATGTTATCAAAGGAATTCTTGTTCAGCTTTGTAATAGAAGCATTCTGAGGTCCCTTCCACTAGGACAGCGATGGTGAACCTTTTGGAACTTTTTAGGGACTCTGTGCCATGCCCTACCCACCCCCCAGACTACGTGCCCATGCCTCAGCCCCCACTGCATGCCATGCCCTGCCCCCAACCATGTGCCCCATCCCCTGCATTTCAAGGAGGGACCAGACTCCCAGCTGACCAAGCCAGAGGCGTATAGGTGCCCACAGAGAGATCTCTGTATGCCAACTTTGGCATGCGTGCCATAGGTTCAATATCACGGCACTAGGAGATTTTTCTGTGATACTGACTATGGTTCTAATTTTCAACTTATGCAGAAAGCTAGTACCTAGCAATGAGGTAAGAACACCCAGAAGGATGTACAAACAAGTGAATGACAATTTGGTATAAATTTAATACTTTAACTGCCCAAAGCTATGACTAGTCCCATTCGACTAATCAGGAAAGACTGCCTACAGGAGGTAATAAACAAAGAAATACTAATTACAGAGTGCTTGGGGAAGAGCATTCATTTGGGGGAAATGATTGAATTCCTTCTGATAACAATAATACCACCTTAGATTTACATTGCATTTTGATTTACAAAGCACTTTCACAAATATCTCATCTCAGCCTTTTAATAGCCATGTGAGATAGGTAGGACAGTCATATAGGTATTTCAGTTTTGCAGATAAGGAAAATAGAAGGGAGATTTTGGCTAGATGCAAGCCATTAATATTTTAATAATTAAAGCTATGCCAAAGTGGAACATTCTGCCTCAAGAGGTAATGAATTTCAAGGCAATGAAGGTGGTTCAGTGGATAAAGCAACAGTCCTAGAATCAGGAGAACCTGAGTTCAAATTTGTCCTCAGATACTTCTTAGCTATGCCACCCTGGGCAAGTCACCTAACCCCAAATGTTTACCATTCTTCTGCCTTGGAACCAATACTAGTATCAATTCTAATACAGAAGCTAAGGATTTTAAGAAATTTTAAAAAAGATATTGTCTTTCCATTGCTGGACATCTTCAATATGGAGCTGGATGAATACTTATAAATTTTTGGGATATCAGAAAGGAGTTTTCCTAGTCAAATACAAATTGACCTAAATATTCTCTTTCGTCTTTTCTCATTCTCTGCAACCCAGGAAAACTTATACAAATTCAGAGCTAGGAAACAGCAAAACAGAGACAAGAACCAAGGCTTCCTTAATCCTGGTCCAGTGCTCACTCTACCACACCATGCCTCATTCCTCAAACAATTGATTCCCCTGCTATTTGCAATGACATTTACCATCTTTCGCCACTCCAGCAAATGAGACTTAGAAGCCTGATAGGCATTTTCCATCTCTGACATCCCTGCTTTCTGCCTTGTGAGAGAATGCAGGATCAGGAGAGAGCCTTGAATATTTACTATTAATTTTTCCTCTGAAAACAGGCAAGGAGAAAACTCACCATTAATCGTCTCTGACAAGTATTGAAAATGTAATGTCCCAAGGAGCAAAAGTATGGTTTGATTACTTTGAAACAGGACCAAAAAAAAAAAGTTGATTTTCTTCTTATTCAAGAATCTCGACCTAGGGATCTCTCCCCATCACAGTTAAAGTGGAAGAAATGCCCCTCATTCCAGTCTGTGGGTGCACATCTGTCTGAATGAATCAGACTAAACTTCAGAGATGGCTGGCAGTGCTCCTCCCAGGTGCCAGATGATTAGTGTGTAATATGCTATGGGAAAACGAGGCACTGGGAGAAATTTCTGTAGCAATCCCACAAAAACAGAAAGGGAAAAATGCGCCGGAAGCAATCAGTGCTTTTGAGAAGCAAAGAGACTTTATGGTGCATCTCAGAGCCAATGAACTCAGATAGCTTTGTAGGCATCAGATAATTAGTTCTTACAACTTCTCTGTGAGGGAAGTATTAATAGCCCCCTGTTCACAAAAGAGGTAAAATGAGGCAACAGGAAGGGACTGGCCAGGAACAGAAATAGCTACTTGGTGGAAAAATGAGGAAATGAAACCAGGAAAGCCTGTGCCTCTGTCACCAGCTGCCAATCTCTGGATGGGAGGGAAATCTCCAAAAGTTATATGATCTATTCCTCTGCTCGTAAGCAGAATTAGTCTTCACCCATCACCTCACAAGGTCCTATTTATGTAATAAATAGATCCTATTCATAACAATAGATAATATTATAATTAACAATGTATACTATTAATTATAAATGATATAAAATGATAACTATAATCTCACAAGGTCCTATTTATAACAATATCTTTTATTTCTATGGGGACAATGACAATTTGGAAAAATGGCAGACTGCTTGTTTAGTAGTCAGGAAGATATGAGTTAAAATTCCAATAATGACACTTAATAAAGATGTGGCCTTGGGTAAGTCACCTAAAGTCTTTTTGACTATAGCTACTTCCTAGAACTCATTTAGGAAGTCATACAGAGTTTGTGATCTCCATGATGGAGGGCAGAGTTTCTTATGTTGAGATCTTTCTCCCATAACGTGCATTTCTACAGCTTTTCAGTTCAAAGCTATTTGGTTCATCTTGTTAACATCTTGTTAATATTGTTAACATCTACTATTTCCAGATAATTACAATAGGTCCTTGGGGATACACCTAGTTTAGATAAGGCAGTGATTTCTACCCATGGAGCTTAGAGTCTATGAGTGTGTGCTTCATATACAAATAACCATAATATGGAATAATATATCAATGTCTAAGAAAGATGCAAATAAAAAAATAAATGAAGTCTAAGTGGACAAAAGTTAGTGAGGAGTGCCAAGATAATGGGAATCTTCCTGAAAGAGGGGACATTTGAGTTGGGTTTTAAAAGATGAAGAGGACCCTGCTTGTGGTGAGCATCCCAGCTAGGTACAGGTGCCTCAGAGGATGCAGTCAAGCCCCCCACCCAACACCCCCAAGCCCCAACTCTGGTGCAGTAGGGCCAGGAGGAGGTGGTATCCACTGAGGCAATGGTGGTCATGCTCAGGTCCTGACCTCCACCCTCCCAGAGCCCTCAGAGCCCAGAAGAAGCAGGAAATGACAGGTGAGGTGCTTTTCTTACTTCTCCACAATGAGATGGTGACAGGCATCTACAAGTCCGCAGAGCAGGGGGGAAGGTGGAAAATGGAAGGTGCATTATTAAGCTGGAGAACATGGTTTTACCGTGGGAAAAGGATTGATAGAAAGGTTTACAAAGGACACTGCAAGGTTCAAGGATGAGTTAGATATCATCAAGTTCATTTACAAAGATTTTTGGACCACTGTTTTCAAGAAACAAAGTGATATGTGCTTCAAGAGAACAAATTTAGACTCTTGACACAGATGCCTTCAGGAAAATAGTATTTAGATCAGGTACCTAAGTATTTAGCATTTACATGTGGCTAAATCAGATGTGGCTTATCAAATCTGGGAATAAAAAGTATTGTGACAGCTGAAGGGTCAACAATGCCAGCATTTAATTCCAAGTGATGATACAGAAGATGGAACAAGTTCTCAAATGCTTCTAACAATGTGAAGAGATTATGTTATTCGTGTATAAAGACTTTTGAGTAGTAACTTTTTACTTACTGGCATTGTCATAAGTTTCTACAGTACATTAATTCATGTAAGCTATATGTTAATTTATTAGATGATATAATATTCACTTTTGAATAAAATTACCATAGAATAGTTTATATATCATCAGACAGAATGGGAGAGTTTCCAAGAAAATTTTACTGAGACACTGCACTGTATCTATATTACAGTATGCCACGTGCAACTTTTATTTCATTAAAAAAGTTATTAAATAAGCACATAACCAAGTAATAAAAATAAAAAATAAAATATGATTAGGAATTCCACAGGTAGAGGGAGGAAGAAGGGTATTCTATGCACAAGGACAGCCTGAGAAAAGATATGGGAGTGTAGAAACACTCTGATGGTAAGTAGAACATTTGGGCTTCCAGATATAATGTTGTAATGTTAAGTAGAGAATATGCCCTCTTTTATGGTTATGAGACATTTTATATATGTTCTGTTACATGTTAGCAACAACCCTATGAGCTATGTGGTGCTAATATGATTAATCCCATTTTATAGATTAAAAACAGAGGTACAAAAGGTCTAACTGATTCTCCCCAAGATCTCACAGTCAGTAAAGTAGGACAGCTAGAATTCCTAAATCCAATGCACTTTCCACTGGACTATACTGCCTGTCATTTATATCAAGAAATATGTGTTCATGGTAGAACATGATGAATTATACAATTCCCTTTGTACAGTTATTCTCATCCTCATAGTCTAGGTAGGTGGCACAGTGGATAGAATGCCAGTAGTAGAGTCAGGAAGGCTCAGCCTTGTGAATTCAAATCTGACCTCAGACACTCACTAGCTGTATGTTTCTAGGCAAGTCACCTATCCCTGTTCGCCTCAGTTTCTTAATCTATAAAATATAAAATGCTGTAGAAGGAAGTGGGAAGCCACACCAGTATCTTTGCCAAGAAAACTCCCAATGGGGTCATGAAGAGTTGGATACAACTGAAACTATTGAACAACAACAAATAGTACATTTAGTACATACTGTTTCTTTACCTGTGCAGTGCCTCTAGCCAGATGGCTCTCCCTGGTAATAAGTTAAACACTCGCTGTTCATTATATATGTTCCCTCCAGTTATTTCCCTCCCCCTCTCCCAACTAGGTCTATATCTTGCAGCAAAGTTCTCTGATGGAGGAATCTAGATGCCTAGACCCTACTTTAGGAAACCACTTCTTATACCTATAACTAACCACATTAAAATGCTCCAAAAGCATATTGAATGAGCACTCGCTCTTTCCCCCTACTTAACTGATTATATGGTATTCCATTATCAGAAGACACTATTACCAAGCCTTTATAAATATCCAAAAGGGTCACTTCCCCAAACGCTCAGGTTATGTTCCTAACTACCAAAGGATATTATGTTGTTAACATGAAATTGGTCTATTCAACTTCCTGATTTTCCTTTATAGAGGAGACAGCTGATCTTCTTTTCAGATTCCAATATATTAAAGTTCACAATTAATTTAGATAACACCATATGAACTGATAGTAAAAATGTCTGGCAATTAAATAATGAATGTTGGAGAGCCACAGGCATTAAAGATAGCAGAGCACACCTTTCTTATAATGATGTAAAATCGGTGTGTTTTCATATGATTTAATTATAGATTGACAGGAAATGTGCAAAACCACAGATTAACAATTTTTAAAGTAAAGCATATAATAAGAACTCCACTCTCAAAACTATGATTAGCATTGAGCAGGTTAAATTTGCCACACTGTAAAGGGGAATTTGTAGATCCCAAATATATTAACTTAGCACAAACAGAGATAGAGAAGACTTGAATGTGATATGGATAGATTATCTTCCATGTAACAGAGAAGAAAAATCAGACTTTTAAGCAATGTAAGCCCATTTCTAATGATATTTTCTGCTTGGTCCACTGACTAGGTTTTACATGAAAAAGGACTGGATAATCCCCCCAAAAGCAGAGGGCAGAGGTTTCAACGTTATTTCCCTTCTCTTCCCTTCTCTTCAGTGAGCAGAACACACCCAGTTTTGATGAGTAAATCTTCAGGCATAGATTAAAATCTCTGGATCAAGACTGAAAAGATATCCATCTTGGGAAGTCCCTTCATGCAAAAGAAGGGAAGAAGACAGCTAGCACAGAGTCCCAAGAATCCAACATCTTCTAGGATGCATGTTTCCTTTCTGCAATGATAACTTTCTTCCGCTCCACTCATAATCCTATGCAGAGTAAGGACCCCTGGGCTACCCACCCGAGGGTTCAATAATTCTGGCGCCATTTTGCTTCCTAAAGAGGCTTAAGAAGTGTTCTCATCCTTCTCCCAGAATGACTATATCCTGAGTCAGACTATCTTCTGCACTGCTGTGTCCACATTTCCCCATGTGATTTTGTCTGAGGAGCAAGAATTCCAAATAACAGCCCTGGATCTTAGGATCTACTTGTTATTGATGGAAATGTAAAGTTCCAGCCTCATGCATTCACTGTACTTTGAGAGACAGAAAAAGAAAAACCACCATGCTTTCAGCACAGGTGGGCTCAAAGGGAGTAGCCACAATTTCCCAATCTAGAAAGTCCCTGGGAATGAAGCTAAGAAAACTGAATATATACTCTGTAAAGGCCAGATGTGCACAGATTGGTGCAGAGGGGAGGTCCTCTCCTCCAAGCACCTCAGCAACAAGTTAGTTTCTCCCACAGGAAGACAGAACAGCTGCCTTGGAAATTTCGTGGCATTTTTCTTGCTCACTGACGTGCTGACATTCCATTTCTAAACATCCGGCCTCGGCTTTTACTTTGACGCGGGCTGTGTGTTTTTCTGCTGATTTTTTTTTTAATTTGATGAACACTGTAGAGTTTGTTAAAATCCACCTGCTACCTATTTTGGGAAATGGTTAAGATGTCCATTAACAGGCTAAACAAAGGAATACAGGAGGCCTAGGATCTGTGCTAGAACTGGACAATATCCTTAATATTCAATAAGAGCAGTAAACCATCTTTCTAAACAGAAGATTGGTGTTGATAAGATTACCTTTTTTTTTTTTGTACAGGCAAGAAGAATATATTATCATTTACCTAAGAAGGCAGAAATGCATAAGGGCTTGGACATACTTCAGTGCCCCTGTGGGAAAGTTTGCTATGATAATGAAGGAAATGAATAAAAAGAAAATATCTTCAAGGATGTGTGATTTTTGTACATCTTGCTTTCCTGGATAGATTATTGTGAGGGATAACTTAAGTTACATAAGAGCTCAAATAAAAGATAATATCCTAGGAGCTCCTGTATGTAGCCACTCGAATCTAATTCTCACATCTTGGTTGCTGTCTTTTCAGTATAGAAGTGTGGAAAATGATAGCTAAGGCACTAAGAACGTCATCTTTTATTATTATAATTAGCATTATTATGATTATTTAAAGCAGAGAAAGGAAAAAATACTTTATGTTCATAGAATTACAGACCAATTCTCCACTTTGGCAGGGGGGAAATCCATAAATGGGAGCAAAGAAAGGCAGGATGGATTATAACATCTGTACAAGTCACCACATTTTTTTCCTATAGGGTTTCACATATGTAACCTAGTTTGAAGAGAGAAATAATTCCACCAGGTAACTCAGAAGTAATACACAGTTGAAAAAATTACAAGGATTTTTTTTTCCTGGTGACCTAGCACAGTGAACTTCTTAATGGAAGAGAGCTAAGCATTGATACCTTTTAGATTCTATTTAAAATAGAACTTTGGGGTGTTTTTCCTCTAAAGCTATTTCTTATTTTAATTCAACATTGAATTTTACTAGCTGAGAGACTGAAAACATTGCAAACAGGGTGTATATGTGTGTGTGTGTATGTGTGTGTGTGTGTGTGTGTGTGTGTGTGTGTGTTCCCCAATATGGGGACTGGGAGGGTCTCAAAGATTTGAAAAAAAAAGATATAGACTTTCACTTTTAAATAAACAATTTAATTTTATACCAAATTACACATTCCTCTTCTGACTTTCTGCTATCTAGAGCTTGCAATGAAAATCATTGCTACAATGGTAAGAGAATCTAAACATGCTCAGTAGTTTCCCTAGGGCAGGCCATAGAAACAATTAATTTTCAACCTCTTACCTGATGGAGTTTTAATCATAATAATTACTATAGATCCAGGAAGGGGAGGGAAAAAATAGAAGGAAAGGATAAGGAAGGACAAGGATGAAGAAACTGGCAGACAAGGAAACTGAGGCAAATGGAGGTGAAGTGACTTGCTTAGGGCCACAAAACCAGTAAGTATCTGAGGCTGGATTTGAACTCAGGTTTTCCTGACTAGACCCAGTACTCTATCTGTTACTCCCTGTCTTTGGGCTATTAACTTCCATATTTAGCAGGTAAAGTAATTAGGGTTTGGCTTAATTCCAAAGATTAAGAGAATAACAAAGTTACCCAGTTATGAAGGGTTCAACTTCTGAGTAGAATCCATGGTCAATGACTTATAGTGCTATTGCAATTTGGTCTTGGCTGAAAAATCTGTGAATGTGGGCCAGCTGCACTGAGTGCAGTGAAATCCAGTGGCTTAGCAAACTAGAAATTTACCTGACTTCCAAGAAGGTCAGAATGGATAAAGAAAATGATGGTCAACTAGGACATCCTGAGTTCAAGTCTAGTTTCAGGTACATACTGACTCTGTGACCCTGGGTCACTCTTCAGGTTGATAAGTCACAGAGAAGGTGATGACCTGTACTTATTGGTGGAGGGTTTCTTTATGAGTGCCTTATGTTAATGAAAATAGATCTGGTCTCTATATACCTTGGTGATCATCCAGCTTTAGCCAAGAAACTTCAGGAGATGGTAGGAAAAAAAGATATTCTGGTGTTCTATAGGTAAGAATAGAAAATCAAAGGATTCAGAGCCAGAAAGCATTTTAAAGGTCATCTAAACCTTTGTTTTACAGATGAAGAAAACAAAACCCAGTGAATTCCCCAAAGTCAATTTGCAAACAAGAAGGGGAGTCAGGACCTTAATCCAGATTTTCAGATTCAAGCCTAATGCTTTTTTTCCACGGTACCACACTATTATTTATGTCCAACTGCAATTCAATCATTGAACTGACACTTAGAAGGATAGGTGATCTTGCCCCCAACATGTGTTCACTGCCAAAATGATTCCCACAATTCCATGTCTTTGTATATCTTTTCAGATCGTAAATTCCTAGAGGACAAGTAACCTTTACATGGAAGTCTTTATATATAGTGTTTAGTATACCTTTGGTGCTAAATCGATTAACAAAACTCAAGAACCAGGTTTTATGTTACTGACCCCTTACTTCTTTGTTCCTCCTGACTCTGGGTGCTTTTTAGGTGTGAAGGAGGAATGGGGAGTATAAGTAGGGATCCTCATAGATTTGGAAGAAAATTTGAATCTACAAAGGCAGAGTTGAAAAAGAATTTGAAACTTGATAGCAGAACAATAGTTCCAACTTTTGCATACACAACAGATAATCAACCTTTTATTATTATGTTAGTCACCATTATAGGGACAGAGGTCAGGGAAAACGTGCTATAAAGGATTGTTACTTAAATATAACATTTTGAAAACATTAATAACGTGTTATTTTGACGACACATTCACTAGGGCAAACAAACAACCAAACAAAAACACTTTTCTCCTATAGAACCTTTTATTTTCCTAATGGATATTTATAATAAGAGGATTTTACTGATTTAGATTTCTGATCCTGCACATATCCTTAAGGATGCTTAACTAAAGATCTTAAAGTTTCCTTTACTTGATTTTTAAAAAATCATTATGTTTCTATCATGTACTTAATGAAGACTTGGGTGGAATTCCTAATTAGGACAATGGCATACTTCAGAAGGGGACTGAAGGAGAGAGACAGAAAGGACAGACAAAGTCTGAGGAACAGAGAACTGGAGAAGAAGCTAAGCCTAGACACAATCAGGGGACATTTCTCTTATTGTATCAGTCTTACAGATATCAATTTGTGTGAATCCTCTGAACTCCTTGTTAAGTAACCTTATAACACCACAGTCTCTCTGGATTCTGTATACTTTTTTATTTATTCACTCACCATGCTAATTCAGGACCTTCTCACCTCTTATATGGACTATTTCAACAACTTTGTAATTGAATTCCTGGTTTTCTGTCTTTTGACTCCAATGCATTCTGCATATAGCTACCAAAATAATCTTCCTTCTCTACAAGTCTGATCACGTCACTCCTCAAGAAACTTCAGTGGGTCCCTATGTCTTTTATAATGAAATAGAAACTTCTCTCCTAGGTTTTTAAGACCCTTTGCATTCTGGCTCCAACTTACCTCTCTCCAGGCTGATTTCATATTCATCCCCTTTATGCACTCTGTGTTCCAATGGGTCTCTCTTACTTGCTGCTCCACCTTTATATAGGCTGTCCTCCATCCCTGGGAAGTATCCCTCTTCACTTCTGCCCCTTCGAATATTATTTGACCTTCCTTCAAGGCTCAATTAATGTGATACCTTCCATATGAAATCTCTCCTGATCCCTTTAGCTAGGAGTATTCACTTCTTTCCCTTTAAATGATTATGTCTAAGGATTTATGTTTCATTCCCCCAGAGGAAAGAGATTTTGGGAAGAGATGAGAAACCTTTAGAATCCCAATTCTAAGATCTATGGTAGTTATTATGATTAAGTCTGGATCTGGTCAGGGTTTGAAGATTAATTGTTTATATGTTTATATTTTTATATACACTTGAGTTAGGGAGGGATTAGGTAGGCATAGGGGGATGGGAATGCTAAAATGCCAATGCTCCTAATTCTTGCTTAAAAGTAAGGAGCTTTAAGTTAAAATTTTCCTTTTCTTGTAATAAGACTGGACTCTAGAATAGTGACCCTTCTGCTGAGATAGTCATTTCTAGCTGGGTTTAGAGTCCTCAGCATTTTAAAATTCAACTTCAGGCACATACTAGTAGATTCTTTTAGAACTAAGGACAGGACAAGAATATAGAAGCTCTTTTATTGGGAAATTTGGGAGAATTCTATTCCTCTCCTTCCCCTGAGATCCCTTTAAAAGCACCCTTCAGGGATTGACCTGGGCATTTGGTAGGAGGTGGCTGGTAAGAGTTCTGCCTGAACTTCTTTTTTCAGTCTGGGTGGGACAAAATGAATCTTATAAGATGGCCAAGCAAAACTAAACTTTTTTTTAAACAACAATTCTCATTCCCCTTCCTCAACCCATTGATCTTTGAATCTTTTCTATTACTTTTAAGAGTACCATCAACCTTCTAATTAACAAAATTCTCACAGTCTCAGTATCATCTTCATTCCTTCACTTTTCCTCACCCCATATACCTAGTTCATTGCCAAATTTTGTCATTTTGACCCCCAAATTTTTGTATTTCTCTCCTTTTCTGTATTCACAGATATTACTCTAGCTCAAGTCCTCATCAACTCTTTCTGGGACAATATCCTCATTGCTAACTGCTCTCCCTACTTCAAGTCTATTCATTTTCCATTTTTTTTCCTTCCAAGAAATGTCAAAGTACTTTTCCTAAAATTCAGGTCTGACAATATCACTCTCCTATATAATAAAATCTAGTGGGTCCCTATTTATTCTAGGATCAAATATTATTCATTCTTCTTAATTAATACTCCATGTAAGTTTTAAAATTTATATAATCATTAGTAGAATAGTACTTGTATAAAATTTATAAGTAAATTTATATATATATATATATATATATATATATTTACACATATGATACAGTATTCCTTCCCTCCTTCCTTCCTTTCTTCCTTCCTTTCTTCCTTCCCATTTCCTGACTCTAACATTTATGGCCTTTCAAAATCTAGCTCTTACTTCATTACTAACCTCTCCCCCCACTATTCCTCTACAATATTCTACATTCCAACTGATGTAGATTATTTTACATCCTCATTTTCATACTGCCCTCTGCCATGCTCCCATACCATCACCCAAGTCTGAAAAGGATTCTTTCTCACACATGCCCTAATCTGTTGAAGTCTTTTTTCTCCCTCAAAGCCTAACCTTAAGTGTCCCTTTCCTCCCCTAAGCCTTCCCTAGTCCTTCTTCCTCCTAAAAATGATCTTTCTCCACTTAAAGTTTTCCCAGCCTCTTTCCCAATTTCTCTTTTGCATTTAAAACATTTTCCCTCATATAATGAGTGTCTATATACAAGTCACTTCCTTATTGGATTAGAAGCTTTCTGAAAGATCAGTATTCCATCTGTCACCACATTATCAGAACTACTTATCTACATTTGTTAAGTTGAATGAATTGTGGGGCAGGGTGGGGGCAGCCAGAAGCTGCAATGGATCTTGGACCCTATGATGGCATAAAATAATAATAATAATAATAATAATAATAATAATAATAATAATAATAATAATATCTACTCACATTTATAATGTACTTTTACACATATAGAACTCTCCTTATAACAACTTATGAGGAAGGTCATGAAATCTTTATGATTGAAGAAATTGAAGTTAGAAATTGAAAAAAGAGAAGTTAATGGGATAGTCCAAAGCTACACAACTTACTAATGTTATAACCAGGATTTGAACTTATCTCTTTGGGATTCCCAAGGTAAGTGATCATTATATAATAATAATAAATAATAATAGCAGCTAGGTAGATCAGTGAATGGTGTCAAGAAAACCTGAGTTCAAATACAGTCTCGGGCATATACTATGTGACCCTGGGCAAGTCGCTTAACATCTGTCAGTCTCAGTTTCCTCATTTGTAAAATGGGAGCAATAATTGGACCTGCCTCCCCAGGTTGTTGTGAAATAAAATGAGGAAATACTCGCAAATCATTTAGGAGAGTACCTGGCGTATAGTAAGCGCTATATAAATATTAGCTATTATTATTAATTATTCTGGACTCCAAGTCTATTGCTTCATTCACTATAGCACCTAGTGGTCCCTAAAAATGGGACTATCACCCTGAAATTGCATGATCATTACCAACCTGAAGTATGCAGCAGCCTCAATCCAAAGCACCATGACAGCAACTGGTATATCAGCAAGAGAGCAGGGCCAGAGTCCAGAGTTCCCAGAATCACTTTCAAACAAAGGCTCTCAGAAAAGTTGTGCAGAGTGCCTGAAGGAGCAGAAAACTCTTCCCTGCTCCCACTGTCTCATTAGGCCTCTTCATGAAAGGTCAAGATTGTAATAAAGCAAGGGGAGTTGTGTTCTTTCTCTTGCTGCACTGGAGTTCAGGAGACAGAAGCCTTTTAGGCATGCACACTTTTTTCAAATTAATTAGTGGAAAGCCTCCCCCCAGCTCTAAATGGCCCCTGGAGGAAAATGTTGCAGTATGATCCCTGAGGAAAAGAGATGACAGTCTTTTTCTGAAGAAAGATGAATCAGCTCACAATCCTAAAAACAGAACCACTTACATACCTGGCACCCCTCTTCCTTCCCAACAACTAGATTGTTTTACAAGAAAATTGCACCATTACAAGCTGATTTTCTCTCAGTAAAAATGAAGTCTTTCATTAAATGAAATATCCTCAAATGTGAGAAATTGGAAGACAGTGGGTGGGTGAGAACAGCAGTGAGCACAAACCGATGACTTTGGGGGGGGGGGGAATTTTTATATTTATCTCTCAAAAATTAAATATGGATTTATATAATATATATGTATCCACAGTGGTATATATGTACCTTTAAAAAGGTTATGTACCTGCATGTATATATCTATCTACCTACATATACCACATATTATTATTATTCATATTCCTATACTACATACACGTGTATCCAAATCGATCATCTACCTACAGATATATAGACACATGCACCCATCACTATAGACATAACTCTAGGTAGAGAGACAGAGAGACACGTACACATAGGGAAAAAACCAACACTTTTAAAAATCTGGAATTTCATTAGAGTGAGTACTTCTTTCATCAATTCAGGCCAAAATCCTTTCATGCCTTAGTAGATAATCTTAGTGGTTTGCTTCAGTTTAAAAAAAATCATTGCCTAGTCTCCAACCCTTTCATGACTAGTGTCTATAGGCTTAACTCAGGCTGATCCTTAAATAAAAGACACACATGTCAATAAGGGGTTAATCAAAATAGAGATCTAATTTTTTAACCAAATCTATGAACTACCCTTACTGCCATCCCCCCAAAAAGTCTATTCATAGTTCAACTGAGAATCTCTACTCTAGGGAACATTACAAATACCTTTTGTGTCTCGTTTTGCCTATAGACACCCCTTAGAGTTCCAGCTCTAATGCACAGAAGCATACTTGGAGATGCATATAGCCTCATCCTAATGAGCTGTTTCTGTTTCCTGCCTACCTTGGACTGTGGAGCCTGGGATGGGGAGGTGTGTGGTTGGGAGAGAACAATGAAAGAGGCTGTAATGGTGCTGGGGCTTGATGTTGGGAAGATCTGGCTTAAAATCTCACCTCTGTCACTTAGCAGTTGTGCATCCTTGGGGGAAGCTTGCTTAAGTTCTACATGTGTCAGGAAATAGCTACTTACCTGTAGATAGGATTCTACTTCTGATTGTTAGTTCAGGGAGAATCCTATGCTAATTAAATCATACTGATGACTCATGAACCGTTATATATGCATGTGTGTATAGATATATTTATGTAGACATACAAATAAGTGAATTGTGAATCTCATCAGCATGAGGAATATAGGCATATATGCACATATATAGTATATATTTATGTGTGCATTAAATGGATATATATGCATGAGTATATGTGCATATGGGCAGCTAGGTGCCAGATAGAGTGCCAGACCTGGAGTCAGGAAGCCTCATTTTTCCCCCGAGTTCAAATCTGGCCTCAGACACTTACTAGCTTGTGACCCTGGACAAGTCACTTAACCCTGTTTGCTTCAGTTTCCTCATTTGTAAAATGAGCTGAAGGAAATGGCAAACCCATGCCACTATCTTTTACCAAGAAAACTACAAAGGATGTCATGGACAGTTAGACATGAATAAAAATGACCTAACAACAAAAACAACCAATGTGTGCATGCATGTATGTATGTGTATAAATAGATATGTATATGTGTGTATATGAACGCACGTATTATATGTATAAATGTTTATAATGTATACATATGTACATATATTATGTGTACTCGTGCATATACCCAACTGAAATGACTCAACAACAACAAAAACATATGGATACACAAATATGCATACACACCCACGTGTCTTTGTGTGTATACATATAAATAAAGGAAATCTGATTTTCAATTCTATCTCAGAAATTTGCAAGTTGTGGGAAAGTCACTTGATTTGTCCACCTCTATGGATTTATTCATCAGCATATTTTTATGTGTGTGTGTGTGTGTGTGTGTGTGTGTGTGTGTGTGTGTGTGTGTTTTATGGAGAAAGATAGAAAGACAGGAGAGAAATAGATAAATGGGTGCATAGACAGACATGTAGATAGATATAGACAGACAAAAGGATGGACAGAGACAGACAGACAGATAGGCAGATAGATTGACTGATAGATAGATAGATAGATAGATAGATAGATAGATAGATAGATAGACAGACAGACAGACAGACAGGTAGGTAGGTAGATAGATAGATAGATAGATAGATAGATAGATAGATAGATAGATAGATAGATAGATAGATAGAGGGACGGACGGACGGACAGACAGACAGACAGACAGACAGATAGATAGATAGATAGATAGATAGATAGATAGATAGATAGATAGATAGATAGATAGATGGATAGATGGATAGATGGATAGATGGATGGATATCCTTAATTGATTCTAACCATTAAACATAGAGGACTAAACAAACAGAATCTGCATGAGACTCATAGCTATTCATTCTCTTCTCTCTCCGTCATTTCCTAGTTCTAGATTTGTGGGCAGTCTCTGGATTCCTTCACTTGTCCAACATTCCTTGAGAGACTCTTTGTAAGACCTGGTGCTAAGCATGGAGATTTGGGGGTGAAGCACAGGATTTCAGAGGTAAATAAAGTAGAGTTCTATCCTCAAGCAGCTTATGATCCAATCAACTTAGAGGCTCTTCCACATTACAACTGCACAGGGAGTCACACCAACTATGTTCATGAATCCATTAGCCCAGGGAAAATATATTAAATCACAACTTTCAATTTTCTTCTGAAATTTACATTTCGGTTTAAACAATGTACAAGAAAAAGAGAAGACAGAGAGAAAAGAGAAGCACAACTCAACTGGCAAGCTTAACACCCACTATTTCTCAGAAGCAATGGATGTCATTTATTTTAATTTACCTCCAGACACTTAGGTTTTGTCTTTCAAACTTATGTCTCTTGCCCTTAGGGTAGGAGCCAGAGCCATGATTTGAGATGCCATCAGGAACAGTGCTGTTATTCAGGCCATAATTAATAGTCTTGACTGAATTATTTACAGAGCACTCTTTAATTTCCTCATGCAGTCCCTGTCTCTACTCAGGCAAAGAGGAAGGGGAAGTTGAATAAATGCCAGGTGAATTGAATCAACTGTCACCAGCCACAGCTAGTATAACTCACACCCTGAAGTCCTCTTTTTACTCAATGGCAGGGCGGTAGCATGTTTTTTCTCTCCCTGATCATTTTGCAAATATAACTTTATTTTGCATTGCCTGTGTAGACACGAGTCCGTGTTTTACCAGTACCTCATAGAATGACACTTTGGGGCCTACCATGACAGTACTCTCTCTCCAATTCACATTTTCCTTCGATATGTTGATTTCTAGATCCTGGAGCCTAAAGTCCAAAGTCTAGACACAAAGATAAGATGGACTTCTGGTTCTAAGACATGTCACTTCCCTGATCAAAAGTTTCAAAGGGTTCTCATTGCTTCTAGGATAAAATAAAAATTCTTCTTTTTAGCATTTAAAGTCCTTCACAAACTGGCTCCAATCCAACTTTACAGAGTCTAGGCCAATTACTTCCTCACACACATCTTACATTCAGTAATCATGATAATAGTTAGCATTTATAAAGCCTTTCCTATGTGTCAAGTACTGTGCTAAATATTATCACAATTTGAACATTGCAACAATTCTAGGAGGTTGGTGCTATTATTATGTCCCTTTTACAATTGAAGAAACTGAGGCAAACAGGATTAAGTGACTTGTTCTATGTTACAGAGGCAGTAAGAATCTGGGATCAGATTTAAATTCAGATCTTCCTGAATCAGGCCCAGCTCTCTATCCACTGTACCAACTGGCTGCTCTAATTTCTGTCAATGTAATCCATTGAATGTATATCTCTATTATTTGTCTCAGTGCCTTTTCACAGACTGTCCCTCATGCCTCCTAGAGTCTCCTTTCTCACACTTGCCTCTTGGAATCCCTAATGACTTTCCCCAAACTTTTTCAAAGCTTAGCTCAAGTGCTCCCTGCTACCCAGGTCTATCCTGATCATGCCACCGCTCCAGGTCTCAGTGCTCCTGCTCTCACTTGAAATTACTGCTTAATCTATTTACTTAATCCACATGCATGTTCCCAGTCCCTGATGAGTTTCTTAAGAGATCCAACTATTTCATTTTTACCCTTTTTACCACCAGGGATTTGCCCAGGGCCTAGCACATAGCGGATGCTTCATAAATGCTTGATGAAAAGAATTTAATAAAAGCATAAGATACTCAGGTAGGGCCACTCTCTGTGACTTAAACTGACAAGAATCTGCAAGTCTGGGGGCATCTAGGTGTCTCAGTGGACTGAGAGCCAGACCTAGAGATGGGAGGTCATGGGTTCAAATCTGACCTCAGACACTTCCTAGCTTTGTGACCCTGGGCAAGTCACTTAACCCCCATTGCTTAGCCCTTACCTCTCTTCTGCCTTGGAGCCAATACATGGTATTGATTCTAAGACAGAAAGTGATGGTTTAAAAAAAGAATCTGCAAGTCATGGATGTGATAATGTCCTATAAGAAACTTTTGGAATCAAAGCCCCATCCATGGGGTGAGTTATAAATACCGTACTTACAAGATGTAAGTGACTTCTTCTATGTCATCCAGAAGCAAACACATTAAAATGCAATCATAGAAAAAAATGTGTTCGGGCAGCAGGGCAGCTGGGTGGCTCAGGGGATTGAGAGTCAGGCCTAGAGACATGAAGTCCTGGGTTCAAATTTGATATCAGATACTTCCTAGCTGTGTCACTCTGGGTGAGTCACTTAATCATCAATTGCTTAGTCCTTGATATTCTTCTGCCTTGAAATCAATACACAGCATTGATTCTAAGATAGAAGGTAAGGGTTAAAAAAAGAAGAGAGGAAAAAAGTATTCTGTAAAATTCAGCATTATTTTTACTTTCATACAGTGGAAATAGGCTGATATGAAGACACATGGTATCGTGACCAAGGGAATAGCAAAACAATTGTCAACACACAGTGGGAAAAGCAGAGATGTCAAAGGGAAGATGTTAGTGTGGCTGCCTCACTCTCCAAGACCAAGAGGTCCCTGGCTGGAGATACTAAAGCTTTGGTCTTCTGGGTAAGGGTTTGGTGCCATGGAAAGGACTCTGCTCCAGGATACAAAGACCTGAAGAACAAAATTACAGTTTTAACCCAGCCACTAAATATCTTTAAAATCTTGCTCAAGTCATGTTACATATCTTTGGGCCTCAGTTTCCTCCACTATAAAGTGAAAAGGGAAGAAGGGAAAAAGCATTTCTATCACATGCCAAGAACTATGCTAAATGCTTTTGATAAATAAGGGATGCTATTATTTTCCTCATTGTATTGTTGTGGAAACTGAGGCAGAGAGAAGTTAAGTGATTTGGCCAGCATCATAGAACTAGGAAGCTTCTGAGGCTAGATTTAGACTCTAGGCCTGGTCCACTATGCCACCTAGCTGATTCTTTTATTTTTGAACCCTTACCTTCTTTTTTTAGAATCAATACTGTGGGCTCCAAAGTAGAACAGCAGTGAGAGCTAAGCAATGGGGATTAAGTGACCTGACCAAGGTCACACAGCCAGGACGTGTCTGAGGCCAGATTTGAACCCAACAGGACTTTTCATCTCCAAGCCTGGTTCTCTATCCCCAGAGGCATCTAGCTGCCCTCTAGGTGACTCTTAAAAGGGCATGACTACCTGATCTCTAAGGTTCCTCCATGTCTAACGGTCTATAAATATCTTATGAGTATCCACAAAAAGGACATTTTTTTCCAATATAAATTGGCCTGAACCTTCAAATGCCTTTGCCCTGATTCTATAGTGTTGTCACTGTTAGGTCATTCAGTCATGTCCAATTCTACGTGACCTCATGGACTTTGTCCAAGGAGGTTTCTTGGCAAAAATACTAGAGTGGTTTGCCATTTTCTTCTCTAGCATATCCCCATTTTACAGATGAGGAACTGAGGCAAGCAGTGGTTAAATAACTGGCTTAGGGGCATACAGCTAGTGAGTGCCCTGAGCTCAGATTTGAACTTGTCTTGTTGACTCCAAGCTTGACGCTCTAACCATTGGGCGGCATAACTGCCCCGATTCCATATTAATCTGATTTGTTGTTCCCTGCGCTCAAAATGTTTCCCTTTGGTACCTTCCCTTAGAGGTTCCCTTCTATTTAGCCACTGTTTATGGCTGCTTATGTGTGCATGTAACATATATAATATATACACATACATGTAAATAGTTGTGTTTATATGTTTACACACTGTATACATGCTACATATCATATATACTGCATACTAGGTATATTCTTATATATACTATATCCCTTTAAATTATATATTGGGTACATTGTTGTTCACATTTTATCTCCACCATAAGAATTCAAGCTCCCTGAGAAAAGCAACTGTTTTTGCATACAGTTGCATGGATGGCATGTAAGAAAGTACTTAAAAAATTCTTGTTAATTAACTAAATGACTCATGTTAGTCTGTTTGCTGCTTTTGTTCTCATGGAATAAATTGGCCATAACCAACCTCACTATGTATCCAGGGGCATCTATGGACCCTGGCTGTGGCATCCTTTTTGAGCACCACAATTTTAAAAATGGGGCCCAGCAGCTCACAAATGCCATCTCAAACTGGTTTTAAAATCACAGGGTTAGGGCAGCTAAGAGGCTCAGCGGATAGATAGCCAGACCTGGAGATAGGAGGTCCTGGGTTTAAATCTGACCTCATATACTTCATAGCTGTGTGACCTTGGGCAAGTCACTTAATTGCCTAGCCCTTACTCTTCTGACTTGGAACCCAAATTGATTCTAAGACAGAAAGTAAAGGTTTAAAAAAAAACAAACAAGCAAATAAAAGTTATGAGGACAAAGAAGAAGGGTGTTTTGGGCTTTCAGGCTCTCCTAGGATGCATAGGCAGAAGCACATGGTAGAAGTTTCTGAGAGAATTAAAACTGTCTTTTGTTTGGTTGTTTAACTAAAAGCACCCCATAAGTCATTACACTCTCTCAAACCTACACAAGGAATAAAAGTAATTACAATAAAAAATAATGATAATGGAAGATGAGCATATGTTGTTTCTTTATTTCCAGGGAGTAGAGATGGGGAGAGAAGAGGCTGGGCAGCTGTTTCACACACCTTTGTACTGTCAGTGTAGATGTAGACATCTTGTTCGTGCCAAAAGTCTAAAGCCCAAAGACAGAATTTGCCTTTTCTAACAGTTCTGAAGACTCTCGGGGTTCCTCTGTTACTAAAAACCACTGGCTTTTGGCCACCTATGTTTGTTTGGACATTGATCCTAGCCATGTCTATTCCCTTTCCATTCCTGAGATTGTGACCCCTTCCACAGTGACACTGGGGACTTAGTTTCAGGAACAATCTGATGCCATAGAGTTCTAGATGTTACTTCCAATTAAATTCCAGTCTACTAAGAAGTAGACTATAAACTCCCCCTACTAGAATTAAGCACCTTCAAGGCAGGGATTAAGTTACCTATCTATGTATCTACCTGTCTATGTATCTATGTATCTATGTATCTATCTGTCTATCTATTATCTATTATCTATCTATGTATCTATGTATCTATCATCTATATACTTATCATCTCTATCTTTCTATCTATCATATATCAATATTTCTATTATCTATGACATACTCATCATCTATATCTATGTATTTGTCTATGTATCTATTTATGTATCAATGTATCTATCTATCTGTCTGTCTATCCATCTTTTTATCTCACTATCTTTCAAACTGTCTATCTTTCTATTATCTATTATCTATCATCTATCTACTTATCATCTCTATCTTTCTACCTATTTATATATCAATGTTTCTATTATCCATCACCTACTCATCATCTATCTCTATTTATTATTTATATTTCCTTTATCTGCCATCTTTCTGTCTATTCATCATCTCTCTATCTATCTTGGTATTAGACTTAGCAGCCATCACAGTTACTCAGACCTTTGGTTTTCATTTTGTCCCAGACTTGGTGATTTCCCAGGGGGGAAATTCCCTTCTACCGATAGTAGATCAGCATCCACTCTGAAATCTATAGTTTTAGAGAGATGTCTGGGAGCATTGAGTGACTCGTGCAAGGTCACACAGCAATTAAAAGTCAGAGAGAACTTGAACACAGCTCTACTGTGAGGCTGAGATTCTATCCACCCACCATAATACATCACACAGTAGTTCCTTAACAAATGTGTGACAAATTGAGTCTAATCTTACTATGAAGAAGAGGTTACTGAAAAGATACCAAAAAATAATCACTTTTTTATGTTTATATAATGCATTAGAGTTATGTACATTATCTTATGTTGACAGGACCCTTGAATGTGTGACCAACTTTGAGACTCCCATCTCTCGAGCTAGCTATCATAAATCAGACAGCTGACCCCATCTCATCCTCTTCAAATAATAGCATCTCTCTCACATGGGGGTAAGCAGAGAGGTTCCCTCAGCCAGTAACAATTTCTGCTTCTTACACCTCATTCCCATAAAGACTTTTCTATGTAATTAACCTTTCCATCACATGGATTCACCAGGTTTTGTTAAAAAAGAACAGTCCCAGATGGTTTCGCTTCCTCTCAGCACCGGTCACTTATTTCACAGGCCTGGGTTGAGGCTGCAAAATATGTTGCTGCCCTGTGAAGGCAAGCAGGTGTGGAAAAGGCTCAGTGCCTCTGAGCTTTCCCAAGCAACATGGGCAGCTTAGCACCAATGGCCCTACAATTCAACATTAATTTCCTGTCTTCTAGTCTGAATAGTCCTGATAAGCAGCTAGCTGTCTGGCCAAAGAGCTGAAGGGAGAATTGGATCTCTGGACCCAGCATGGCTCACTTTGTTACTCTTATACACACACACTCACACACACACACACACACACACACACACACACACACACTACATGCCCATATACCACACACCACGCACCCTCCAGCTGTTGCCACTTGGAGTTAGGTGTGAATTCCTGGAGATGGTTTCAAACAGATGCCTACTTTTCTCCCTCTGCTTCCCAATTCCTTTCTACTGCTGTGTTTGTTCTGCTAAGAATGGATCCCAATGCATTATGGAAAAGTGTATCTCCCTAGCAGCTGGAGAAATGAAAATTTCCACCTTGACAATTGTTTCTTCCTTTTAAATAGAGCAATTAAAAGCAACTGTGCTCACAGGGAAAGATAACAGAAACAAAAATTCATATTTCTTTTATCTTCCTTTATAAGGCAAGAGAGAAACTAAAGGTATTCAGGTTAGCTGTAGCATGTAAAACATTAAACACATGTGGAAAGAATCGATATATGGGCATTCCCAGGATTTCTCCCCAAACCAGATTACAAATGAATGAAAGCAGGAATAAGACTAGAGAGAGGCAACCTCAAGGACAAGCCAGAAGAACTTATATCTGGATAAGTACATACAGAGTTCCCATGGTGTATAACGTACACAGATATTGGGACAAAGGATAAAGCTTAAACATGGTTCCTTCTTTTACCAGTTTACTAATGTGCTAACAAGAGTCACTTGGAAAAGGGTTGTTTATGGAAACTTTTCTGCAGGTTTTTTTTTTCCTTCTCTCTGACCACAAACCTCAGCCTTGATAATAAACAGCAGCATTTTCCCAGTCCATCATTTCCTCCAACCCAAGAAGATACATTGGGAATAAAACAGGCGAAATCAAAATTCAATGAAAACTGTTGCATTGTTCTTCAGCCCTGATGCATGGGAGAGCATTCATACAGGGAAGCTGTGGAGAGAGTATAGACCTAGTGGAGATGCCTAGTGATGTGGTGGGAGGTGGGAGAGAGGGAGTAGGTGTACTCCTACTGGTACACAGGGATAAGTACGTGGTTCTCACCAGTCATTGGCTGCCTCACTTGGTGATCAGTAAAGAGGCCTCTTAGAGATGAAAGCAAGTGGTTAAAAACAGGTGGTTGCTAGGCTTGTAACTCTAAGTGTGTTAAATCTTTCTCAAGACAGAAGGCTCCTAGTGACTGAAATAATAATGATGCAAACCAGCTGGCAATTGTAATAGGGGTATGTGGAACTTCTAGAAAGGAAAGCAAAATAGTCACGGCCTTGATGCCCCTAGGAAACTCTGCCTCATGACCTGCACATTGTGAGAGATCTGTTGGCCTGTTGTCAGAGCCCAGCCTAATTTAGAAATTGCATATTCTATATGTCTAAATATGCTTCGGTACATCTGGATCAAAGATTGATCCTTGCCTGCTGGCACAGCTAACTAGAGAGGTACCCACTGCTCTATCTGGGTACTTGGCATCTACTTATCCATATACAGAAAACACAGTCTAAAGCAGTAGCAGTAGCAGTAGTGTCGAGCTCAAACGAAAGGGACACAAAACTTTGCATAATCATGCGAGATTGACTTAGAAAACCCCATATTACCAATATCTATATTTTATTGTATTTTTATTTTGTAAAATATTATTGAATCTGGTTCAAGAAACACTTGAGAGTGCCGCCATGCTCTCTGCTATTGCACTTTAGACTTCTGGTCCAAGGAACCTTTTATATTTTCATGATTAAATCAGTAGTCAGGCTATATCCAGCTCTGGGAAAACCAATAACAAAAATTTATTAAACGGCAACTATATACCAAGCCCTATAACAAGGCCTTTTGGATAGAAACACACACACACAACGAAATTATGGAATCATAGATTTAGACCTGGAAGGCAAGACAGGGACCATCTATTCTAACTTCCTCATTTTACAGATGAGCAAACTAAAGCTTAAAGAAGTTAATGCTGTTGTTGAGTTGTTTCAATAGTGTCTGACTCTTCATGACCCCATTTTGGGGTTTTCTTGGCAAAGATATTGGAGCTGTTTTCCATTTCCTTGTCTAGCTCATTTTACAGATGAGGAACTAGGGCAAACGGCATTAAGTGAGTTACAATGTCTGAGACCAGATTTGAACTCGGGAAGACGAGTCTTTCTGACTCTGGACTTCTGAAAACTCTATTCACTATACTACCTAGCTGCCCAAGGAGGTTCATACATGTATACTTATATAGGCATACATAGATTTAGATACAGAGATAGATATAGATATAGATATAGAAATATAAAATTTTATTTGATCCTCAAAATAACACATAATTTTCTTTTCCCCATTTCATAGATGACAAAAGTGAACCAGAGAGGTTATATAATGTGTCCAGAATGACATAGCTAGTAAATGTCTGAGAGAGAATTAAAACCAGACTCCAACTCCATTACTCTGTCCCCCATGCTACCCACCTTCATGGAAAATACCTGCTTTCAAGAAGCTAATATTCTAGTAGGGAGTCAACACAAAAATATATAAATAGACACAAAATAAATACAAGATAGTTAAAGAGAAAAGGTTTCATATAGAAGGTGGTATTTAAGCTGAGCCTTGAAAGAAGCTAGAGATTCTATAGTTCAGAGGTGAGGACATAGTATGTTCCACGTATAGGGAACAACTGGTACAGAGGAATAAAGATTCATTAAGGAACAGAGAGAAAGCAATTTATACTGGATTGTGGAGTGCCACGTGGGGACTAATACATCATGAAAATGGAAATATAGGTTAGGGAAAGGTTGTAAAGGGATTTAAAAGCCAGAGGAGTTGGTACTTTATTTTGGGGGCAATGGGAAACCACTGGAGTTTATGGAGTAGGGGATTGGCATGATTGCTACAGAATTCAGGACCTTGTGACTACACATGAAAATTTTAGAAAAAATTATAAGAAAATATGGGGAAGGATCATTCTTCTCATTGATGTTGGTTAATTACTTTTTTAGGTTGTGTTTGACTCTTTGTGAGCCCTTTTGGGGTTTTCTGGGCAAAGACAGTAGAGTGGTTTGTCATTTCCTTCCCCAGCTCATTTTACAGATGAGGAAACTGAGGCAAACAAAGTTAAGTTACTTGCCCAGGCCCTCACTAATAAGTGTCTAAGAAAAATTTGAACTCAGGTCCTACCGACACCAGGGTCCAGTGCACCACCTAGCCACCTTATTCTCTTTATTCAGAATGGGTAACAATTATCCCAGTAAGGAGAGAAAAATGAGAAATGGGTGTTATATACTCTGTTATTGACAGTAGGGTGGTATAATGGCATAGATCCTGAACTAGATGTTAGGAAATCCTGATTCAACCAATCTGACTTCTGACAAGTCACACTTTACCTATGGGGACCTCATTTTCTTTCCCTATAAAGTGAGAGGCTGAATGAAAATATTTGTAAGCCTGTCCGAGATCCAACATTCTAATGTTTTATCTTCGTCTCTTGCCTTTGGGAGGGGAGGCTAGAGAAGGATATGGTGGCACTTTTTTGCCCATATCGACAAGAGTGTTATGCATATTGTTTCAACAGCTTGACTAGGTTTCTCAACAGCAATCAGCAATGCCCTTTTACCAAAGGGGAGCTTCACTGGGAGCATTACCAAGAGAGGCCAATATATTGAGCTGTGTGGCCTTTTCTTTTTCTGAGAGTCCTTCATGTCTTTGTGTTCTTACACCGTGCAAACCTGGTCCATGCCATTCTACATCAAAGAGTAATGGGAGGGGGAGGGAGAAGCCAAATAAAAACCTGTGATCCAGCTCTCTCAAATGGCAAACTCATTATGACCCAACATCCTGACAGATTTAGTGATGGTATGTCACGTCAGGACTGCTATTACTGTTTCAGTCTCACCTTACACATGCCTGAATATCACAGCAATGTGGTGGGTCCTGGCAACAGACATTAAAAATGTCAAAAAGCAAACTTGAGGTTTTAGGAAGGTGTCAAGGCCTCAGGACCACAGTAGAGGGAGCAGAAGGGGATTTTATTTTTTGACAAAAACAACATATTTATAACCAGACTTATTAGCAAAATGAAGACAAGAAAAAGTCAGAAATGATGAAATCTGCATGCTAACATCAGTGGAAAAAGAGCTGGGTCTGATACCTCCGGACATTAAGAAAAAGAAGAAACCCTGAAAATAAGTCTTCATTGGCTCTTGGGGAGGAATGAGTAGAGAGAGCAGATATATTTTCATTTTAATTTGGGTCATTTCAAATAACCCATTACATATACATATTTCACTCTGACAGCTTCAAAGCTTATTTCTGAATGTTAAAGAAACTTCTCAGTAACCATGAATGCTGGTCATCTGATTGAACTATAGTTTAATGATGGGAAAAGAAGGCACCCTGATGTTTCCTCATTTCCTTGAACTTACCCACTAAATTTCTTAAATCAATCAACAAACAATTTTAGGATTCAGTTTAATCCAGGTGAAATTTGTTAAATGCCAGCTATGTACCAGCCACTATGTTAGGTACTGGGAAAACAAAGATAAATACAAAATTGCTCCTGCCTTCAAAGGACTTAGTAGAACCATCTACCAGGTGCCAGACAAAGCATTAGGAAGTTGGGAGGAAAGCATTGCAAGACTAGGTCTGTATCCTCAAGGATTTTTCACTAGTCAGAAAGATGAGTTGTAGCCAAGTAAAAAAGCTAATTAACAATCAAGATGTAAATAATGCTTTAGGGCAACAAAAGAAGAGATGTGGGGAGGTAGTTCATAATTGACAAATATAAGGTGGCTTAAAAGTTTGAAGAAGAAAAAGAAATGCCTCTGTTCTTGGTAAGTCTGGGACGAGTGAATGGAGGACACAGAATTGGACTTGGAACTTGAGAAATGCATAGGATTCAGTAGGTTGGGAGATGGGACAGACAGCTATGCAGAAGAAATGGAACTGGTGAAAGTAAAGAACCACAATGAAGATTCCTTTTATGCTGAAGCAGAAAGTGTGAGAAGGTAAGAAACAGTTGAATATAAGCCTGGAACAGCACTTTGGAGTGGGATTTTAGTAAACAGCATGTGAGTGGCTAATGTGTGTGTATATGTGTACATAGATACATACTTACATGTATGTATATATAATCATATATGTGAATAATTCCAACCATCAGGGATATTGAGGTAGACAGATCTCTTGAGTTTGGAAGTTCTACCATATGGTAGCTATGAAGTTAGACCATTTGCAGTAGGTTTGTCATTAATATGTTAAGCTCCAAGGAAGGAGGGACCACTAGGTTGCCCACAGTAGGTCAAATTGAAATGGAGTAGATTCACAATGGTCAATAGTGGAAGTTCTTTATGAGTAGCCTCTATTCAGCTTATGTGAGATAGGGAAATTCAGTCTTAAAAAAAAAACTGACAAAAAACTGTAATCAGTACTTTCTTCTAAATAAGACTTCCATTTTAAAAGTCATTTTCCCATGTCCAGCTGAAAGAGTATCATGTATGAAATCTTGAGAAATTCCTCCCTCCCCAACACATACAGATAATTTAAATCAAGAGAAATTTTAGCTAAATCTCAATACCCATTGGCTTCTATGCTGTTCAGCGCCTGTTGTCCCAAGAAAAATGGCTGAAGAAAATCATTATAGTCATAACAAGAGTCTTATCTCTGACTAACTTATTTTCAGGATAACTTAATTGTCTGACATCTGCAACATGGAGGCCTGGTCATCTACCCTCCTCTCTAACCTCAGATGTGTTAGAAAGATATGGATATATATAAAGATTGATAAAAAAGATGATGAATTTATCAAATTCTTGATTTTAAATCCAGCTCCAAAATTACATGATTCTTTGATGATTTTTCTTTGGTTGTGTGGAGGAGCAGAAGAATTGAGGAGTAACATCATAGCTAGAATGGCTGGTTTTATTCTCTTGGTTGTTAATGCTATGTGTAACTGCCCAATTAAACTAATTCTCTATATAGTAAGCCAATAAAATTCCCTAGGCACCAGACTACAGCCAGCCTGTATGTGTATAGCCTTCATTAGATTTTTCACATTTCCTCATATACTTGAACTTTTTTTATTCCTTTTTACAATAATCCGCCAAGTTGTTAGGGGCAGGTTCTATAATCCTCACTTTACAGATGATGAAATTTTGAGGGATAAACTCTTTCAGACACCTTCCTAAATCCATACAGCTAGTTAACAACAGAGTCACCAATTTTCTTATTCTAGACCTTAAGTTGTTTGCCATTATTCACCCTCTTACAACCTACATTCCAGGCCACCTAGATTGCTTGAATTTCTCCCATGAGACTTTCCAAATCACACCTTTTTGCTTTGCTCAGCCAAGTCTGAAATACTCTGCTGACCTTCCTCTGGTTCTTGGAATCCTTAGCTCCCTTCAGGCCTCAGGTCAAGCACTACCTTCTATAGGAAGACTTTCCTGATCAGTTCTCTGATAGTGGTCAATGCTATCTCTTCAATGCTATCCCAGTCTTCGAATTACTTTAAGTATTTATTTTTATGTTACAAGCTACATGGTACAATGGATAGAAAAGGGGACATGAAGTCAAGAAGATCTGAGTTTGAATCCTGGTTCAGATTTCAGTGTGATTCCAGACAAATGATAACTTCTGTGTGCCTCAGTTTCATCATCTTAAAATGGAGATAATAATAGTATGTACCTCCAGGTGTTATATGTAAAGCACTTTTCAATGTTTAAAGTATTTTATAATAATGTCAGTGATGACGATGATGAAGAAGAAAAAAAAAAGAAACTATTATTGTCCTCCACCCCCAGAATATAAGCTCTTTAACCACAGAGTCCTTTTTGTTTGTTTCTTTTTTAATATCCTTTCCTACTGCAGTGATTGGTACATACCAGGTAGATAAGAACTACTTATTGAATTGAATTAACCACATCAGAGTTCCCAGGTGTCCTAGCCACTGTTTATAACACCCCTATTGGAAAAGTACTAGGGATGAATGTCCACTTGTAAGACAAGTGGACATTCATCCCTAGTTGTGACACTCCCTCACTATGAAAAGTCTCTGATACATCTTAAGAGAAGACCTAGTAAAGTTTGCCATTAAAACTCCATTCCCCGCCCAGGTCTCTAACAAAATCTGTTCATTTTCACTAAGGTTGGTGAAATGTCCAAAGCCTAAGGCATCAATAGACATTTAGCATGAAATCCCCATGGAAAGATTATGTAGGCAGGATTTTTCTGTGCACTAAGATTTCCAGACCCTGGAAATACTATGCTAGTAGATCTCCACACTCTCTATGAGCAAGGTAACTACCTAAGTTCTTTTCCCACCTCCACAATTCTATAATTCATAGAAAGTCAGCAGCATTCCTATTCTCTTCTCTAAAAGGGTACCTCTGGTTTAATTTATTCAGGAACCATTGGCTGACCATGAAACCATAAGTAATCCAAGACAAATATGGATCCTACTCCTACCCTCATTTAAGATTTTGTCCATCCTTAGGTATTGCCAGATTGCAAAACTACTCTTACTCTTCTGCTCAAAGACCAGCCTTGTCCTATTCACTATCCAAATTGCTTTCTTCCCTTCTCATTCCTCCCTGGCCTTTGAAGCAGATCCTGAGAGACCAGAAGTCCAAAGTACTTCAAGACAGATTTTCCCCAACTGATGCCAACTTAAGCAAATACAGCCATTTTAGAGTTGAGAGCCTGATATAGCTAACTTGATGAAATATAGAGCCTTCATATTTCATATGCAGCCCTTCTGAAAAAACAACCTATTACAGCATTCAAGGAAAAGTTCAAGTTTCTAGGTGTTTTGGGGGGGAGGAGTGGGGGCGGTAGAGAGGTTGGGATTAAAAACCCAAACACAAAAAACAATCAGAAAAAAAAGTCAACCCTAGCAGATGTGAGAAACCAGGCTCACTCTGGATATGTGATTGCAAAGTTCATGCCGGCACAGTGGTAGATTACCCAGGAGAATGGCCTTACAGTTTTATAAACTATTTATTAGCCCCGTCCCATAGAGCTACATCAATATGACCGTCGGTGAAGCAAGGCAGAAGCTATAAAAATATCATCTATCCTAAACAAGCTTCATAATCAAACAAAGCCCCGTGCTGGCTGGGACAGGATTGTGTTTTGACACATAAGGACCCTTTCCATCTTTAAAACAGGCCATTAAAACACCAGAACACTTTGGTTCAGAGAAGTCTAAATCAAAAAGAAGTGGGGTGGGGGGAGGAGGGAGAGCATCCTTTTCTCCTACAGTAATAATACCTTTTTTCTGGTTCCTGGAAAAGCTCTGCTCGGCATGGACCCAATATCAGTTATTTCATTGCGTCTCCTGTATCGTTTCTTTTCTTCCTTCAGAACATTTCTTAGAGAATCAAAATTGCCCCTTCTCCATCTCCTGGGATTCCCAAGTTACTCAGTAACCAATCCTCTATATCCCCTGCACACCAATACTAGTGTAGGTAGTTGGGATATTGAGGGTTTTTTTCCTTAAATGTAAAAGTTGCATTTTGATACATTTGACAGAAGACCCCCACACACAAATATATACACATCTACTACTCTGAATTAAAATGATATCCAATCCAATGCTATTCTCTAATTCCCCCAAGGCAGAAGGGAGCAGGAAGCAGGTCAGTACATTGTCAGGTACTAAGATTAACATTTCCAGCCAGTGCTCCCTCCAACCAGCTCTAAAGTGTGTCTTACTTAATAAACTGTATTTCAAACACCCTTGTATTTCTACCTTGCTGCATCTGCTGGAGTGAGATAATATGCAGACTTGAGGAAAAGTGACATTCAGGGAATGAGCAGCAGTGAGTTATATAAGAAACATGCATCTTGCTCCCCACCATCATGGCGTGCTGCTATTGGCTTCTCATCTCAATCATAGAAATTGAGACTCGACTGAAGTTCTGTATGGGGACAGTCAACTTTGGACAACTAGCTGGTCGGATGTGTGCAATGGGTGGTCTCTGGGCTGTTTGTCTACAAATAGAAAGCATATAACAAATACTGTTGAAAGTGGATCTATTACTGTGTCCAGGAAGGACTCTATTAACACCTAGATGTCCTGCTTTCTTAATTACAAGCAGCTTAATTAATCAGAAAAGCAGTCAAGGTGACCTTACAGGATGTCTTGTTTGGGTCATCCATCGATCCATTCTTTTGTTTCATTTTGACCAGATCAGTGGTAGAGAGAAAAGAGAAAATATTGTACCTACTGTGTGCCAAGCACTGTTAAGCACTTTTTGAAATTTTTATCTGGAACATCCAGGGAGGAACCCACCTCTACCAATTTGAGTAGACATCTAGTCTTGGAGAATTGCCTGGGATAGATAAAAGTTAAGTAATTTGCCTTTGGTCACCCAGCTAATAGAGGTCAGAGGCAGGATAAGAACCCAGGTCTTCTTGAGTGTAAGGTCAACTCTCCATTAAATACATCAAACTGATTCTAAACTCTCATTCATTTCTCAGTCTGGGGAGGGTGTGAGAGAAGTAGATGGAGTGCTGAATAAGGGTACTTCATGTCTACTTCTGTCTTTCTCTTGTTGCCCTAGTGACCCAAACCCTCCATCAGTTGTAGAGAGCAGAGGAGAAAGGGGAAACCTGGTACACTTTGTGTTTGTGAATTCATTTAAGAGTATTAAAGTCTCCTATCTGGAGCCTCTGAAATACATAAAAAGCTCTTAAGAAAACTAATACAAGATAGGTAAGAAGAATATGGGCCAAGGAAGAAATTCTTAGGGAGTTCAGGTATCCCCAAGAGTTTAAGACGGAGGAAGAGATTATTTAGTTAATTAATTAACCACCATTTGATACAACAAGTGATTGTCTGTGCTGGGAATAAACCTTCCTATTCCCTCACTGAAGGAGTTCAGAAGATGCTAGAGCCATGGGTGGAATTCTGGTGTTATGGATATAGATAGTGTTGGGATTAAGATTCAGAAAGAAGACTTAGCTTAAAATCCTTCCTGTCACACTGACTAGCAGCCTGTTCAGTCTAGGTTATCCTTTGACTAGATCACTGGGCCTAGAGTCTGGAAGACCTGAGTTCAAAAGCTACCTCAGATATTTCCTAGCTATGTAACCTGATCAACTCATAGAACCTCTGTCTGTCTCCGTGTCCTCATCTGTAAAGCAGAGATATTAATAGTATTTAACTATCAGAGGTATTGCTAAGGTAAAACAAGATAATATTTGTAAAGCACTTTACAAAATTTAAAGGATTATATGAATACTAGCTATAATGGTTATTATTATTAATAGTATTATTTCTGAACCAGCTTCCTCATCTGTAAAATGAGGATTATGATACTAGCAGTACCTCCCTCACAGAGTAGTTGAGATTCAAATGAGAAAACATATGTAAAGTACTTTGCAAATTTCAAAGTGTTAAATAAATATCAGTTATTATTGTAAATGTAAAGATGCAAGAATTCTGGCGACAGTTCTACTGCTGGCTCACTGCATGATCTTAGGCAAGTTACTGAAATATTCTGGGTTCCTACCTTGGGAAAATTAAGTAAACAGATCTTTAAAAGAAAGATGCCCATAGCAGTTCTGAGTTCAAAATTGGCCTCAGACACTTTCTAGCTTTGCGACTCTGGGCAAGTCACTTAACCTCCATTGCATAGGCTTTACTACTTTTCTGCCTTGAAATCAATAGTTTGTATAGATTCTAAGATGGAAGGGAAGGATTTTTTAAAAAGAAGAAATCAACTCCCCCCAGTAAATTTAGTTATAGGTTTCCCTAATTGGTAAATGGATAAAGTAAATAGCTTTCTAAGATAGAAATCTAAGCTTCTCAGTAGCTACATGAAAAAAAGTTTCCAAAGTACTGCTAATTAATGAAATATAAATTAAGAAACTCTGAGGTTCCACCTTAAAATCATCAGATTGGCAAAGTTGACCAAAAAGGAAAATGGTAATCATTGGAGGGACTGAAGGAAAACAGGCACATTAATATATTGTTGATCAAGCTATGAACTGGTACAGCTATTTGGGAAAACAATCTGAAACTCTACCCCAAAATTATTAAATTGCGCACAACCCAGAGATATCATTCCTAGACCTATACACCAAAGAAATAAAAGAAATAGGAAAAGGACCTATATGTATAAGAAAAATTGTGGTTCAATCATGCCCAATTCTTCATGATTGCATTTGGGTCATTCTTGGCAAAGACATTGGAATACTTTGCCATTTTATTCTCTAACACATTTTACATATGAGGAAATTGAGGCACACAGGGTTAAGTGACTCAACAAGAAGCAGCTCTTTTTATGGTAGCAAAAAAACAGAAACTAAGAAATACCTATCAATTGAGTAATGGACGAACAAATTAGGATATGTGTATCTAATGGAATGCTATTGTGCCCTAAGAAATAATGATGGATCCATGTTCAGAGAACCTGGGGAAGCCCTATTTGAACTATCAGAGTGAGGTGAGCAGAACCAGGGAAACAATCTATACAACAACTAAAAACAAATACCTAAAAAGAAATCTGATCAATGTCCAGTCATGATTCCAGAAGTGAAATCATAGATTCTGCTACCTGCCTCCTGACAAGGGAGTGACAGATGCAGGATGCTGAGTGAGAGACATATTTTTTTTGACATAGGCATTGTGGCCATTTGTTTTTCTTGACTATGAATATTTGTCTCAAAGATTGTGCTCATCTTTTTATTTTCTCTTCACTGGTGGGAGACTGGAAAGTGTAAAAAATAAATTTCTTTGTTCATTGAAAAAATAAAATTTAATTCTAAAAAGAATAAATTCATTGGTAAGTATATAGGTCACCAGTGGTGCATAAGGTCAAAAACTATCTGCAGAAGTCTGTGTTTTTCTTTGTAAGCACAGACACATTTAGAAATATTATACAAAGGTTTAAAAACATAGGTAGTAAGAGGGCTAGAAAAGGCTTGAAGGTTGTCTCTTTCTTCAATTTTCCCTCTTTAGTTGAGCTAAAGATAGTTATTGGTGGTAAAAGTGAGACAATTTGATTATTACAAAGTACAAGCAGTTACCCTACAAATTCTATGTCATCGCTCTTAAGATCATGAGGCACACTTAAGTTCATGAGCTTTGGACCTCTCAGTGGCAATTTCATTAGTGACAACAGCATGAAGCAATGCTCTTTAGAAGTAAATGGATTATATCCTGATATATCTGTAATACATCTGTTGAGAGACAGACACATTCTCCAGATAAAAAATATAGAACAAAAAACAGTGCAAGCCTAGGGACCTCCCTTGGGCTTGATACTGGCTTGCTCCATTTCCAGTCCATTCAGGTTAAACATCCTCTTCTCAGAGACCCCTACATCAAGTTCCATTGGACTACTCAGGCCCTGTATCTGCTGGCAAAGGTCATCTGTAACTACACATCTTAGAGACAATCTTTCTTCATCAGATTTCACTTAACTTCCAGGAATTATTCTTGACCACTCATAAAACTTTCATAATCAACAGACTCGACTCCCCCCACCTCAAGCCCCACCTTAATCATCATACCTTCAAAGGCCTCAGTCCCACTGCAGTAGCCACAAAGGTGAAATGTAACCACTTGGGTAAGATGGACAGTTAACTGGGTGGTGATTTCCCAAGAAGCTGAGAATTAGTCTGATCTCTCAGCCGTCACTTGATAGAGCTCAACAAAATCAAAACCACTTACCTATGGAAAGACAAAAGGGGAAAAAGAAGAGTTAGAACCTACTTCTATGCATTTTATTCTACTGCCTTGCTCTATTTTAAGCAAGAGGATCTTTAATGCAATTCAAGTTTTCAGCAAGCTCCAAGTGAAACCTAAGTTTTAAATATACACTGGTAAAGGTCAGTTGGGAAAATAGCATATTGTTGCAAAGGCCATGTAGCCTGCTGTTTGTTTTCTTTTGTGGACTGGCATCTCTCTCATCCAGGTGCATTTAGTTACTAAGACTTAGTGCCCAAAACAAGAGACTGACTGGGCACTCAGTTACATGCCAAGGTGTAAGAGAAAAAATATCCCAATTCAGTTGCCTAAATCACTATGGAGGCACTGCAGCCATGTGGTTCAGATGCTGAGAAGATTGAACTAATAAAAAAGGAAATGAGAGAACTGTCATTGCAGATTACATGGTATTTATTCCCAAATCTGTTCATTATAGAAATTTGCAAGACAAATGGGTTTTTAGCAAGGAATGGAAGCTTTTCCTGGGAGTAAGTACATAATGAGGCAAGGGCTCTCTTCGTTTCAGGTAATCCTGGCTCCAGCTCTTAGTAAAGTTCCTGAACATATTCATTAAGCATGAAAGAGAAAAGGAGAGGAAGAGGGGGAGGAAGCCAAATGAAACACAACCCAGGAAATCAGTCCCAGATTTTTTTATGGTTCTCTAAGAACCCATAATGGGGAAATCTTTGAAAGCTGTATTGGCTTAGAGTATCTGATCGTTGCAAAGACTTGTCTGGTCACAGTGCCATATTGTCTAAAGGCTCCTAGTGGGCACTTCAGTGACCCCTGAGAATTCTCTTTCTGCTGAGAATGCAATGGAAGTAGTATATGTGCTGATTTTGCTTTAATTCCTCAGCATTGGTGAAAGGTTCAATTTTGGTCCCCTCATTGCTGCCAGAACCTGGAGGTGTTGTTGTTACCAAGTGTTTCATCTAATGACACCTTGACTTTCTTTTTCCCAGCATAATCCAAGAGTCTAAAATTTAGCCTACTAAATCCTTGATACATGTTGGGTAATCTACTAATGGGATCATATAAGTGACCATAATGAGTGGTTTTAGAAATAAGCTTTTATACTAGAAGCTCAGAAAAGTCTTGAAATATTAATGAATGAGAACTGGCAACTAGTGAACATGTCCAAAGGGGTTTTAGTGCCACAACTATATTATTTTACTAAAGGATTAGGTCATCATTCAAGAAGCATTTATTAAGTGGTTGTTGCCCTCATGGAACTCACATTCTAATGAGAGTGGCAACATGCAAACATACATAGATACACAAATACAAGATGTATACGATATAAATGAGATGCAGTCCAGGAGGGAAGATTCTAATAGTGGAGAATGGGACAGTAAAAACTTCCTGTGGGAAATGGGATTTGAGATGAGTCTTGAAGGAAGTCAAGGAAGCCAGGAAGTGGAGGTCAGGAAGGAGTACAGTCTAGGCATGGGGTACAGTGAGGATGGGGTGTCGTATTTAGAGAAATAGCAAGATGGTCAGTACCACCAGATCATATAGTATATGAAGCAAAGTCCAAGAAAATTGGAAAGGTCCAATTCGAAGACCTTTGTTTCCACATAAATAGAAAAAGGGGAACATATGAAGAGAAATAAAGGACCATCATGTTTGCACTTCTTTGTTGGGAGGTATTAACAACCTTATTTGCCTTATGACCCAGTTTGTACCCTAATCCACTCATAAATGCTCCTCATTTAGCACTTGGAACCATTGAGCAGACATAGCCAGTCAAAGACAAGGAAACTATTGCTACCTAAATGATAGCAAGTCTGTTACTTATAACACTCCATGAAGATTAATTAAACAAAGAAGAGAAGGAACTCTGGAGCTATTAATCAGATGTTTGATTCAGGAGTTGTTTTTTGTTGGGACCCAAGTATTCATTCTCCTGGTCCCTTCCACTGTGCTGCATTAATTTTTAATTCCCTTGTTTTAATGGAGGGCTGTTAGGCTGAGAACTGGGCACATAATGGTGGCAAGGCCACTTATAAACATAGGCTCTCATTTATAAATAGGCAGTATTAAGTGATGCCTCACTTATTATGCTTAAGCCATCTTTAATTACAGGAACCAGTCACCAGCATAATTCCTATGTAATCATGCAAAAGCGGCCATCCAATAGTTTCCCAACTTTCATAAGGAAGTAAGAGAAAAAAGAAAGAAAATGGCTACATTTTGTCATAGGTATGGTTTAAATGGAATTATCAAGGAAGCAGAGTAGAAGGATACTAGAATTTAGAACTGATAAAGATCACAAAATGTCCTCTAAAGATTTTTAAAAAGAAGAACACATCTGTCATAATTACACCAGACATACTTTAGGTACCTCCTCCTTTATGGAAGAAAGGGTTTAGACTTGATAATCTTTCCCTTTCAAGTGCTTAATTTTATGAAAAGGGAGATCAGGGTTTGGCCCTAAGAAATTATCAACATTTATAGATGTGATATAGAAAAATGAAATTCACTACCATCCCACCTTCTTTTCGGAAACTTTAGTAGATCCCCATTGTCTTCATAATTAAGTTTAAAATCTGTTGTTAGTCAAAGCCCTTGATAATTTAATCTCAGTCTTTTTCAGATTCATCTAACACCTCCGTCACCACCATCACTATATTAATTCTTTTTTCAAGACAAGTTAATCTTCACGTTGAACAAAAAAAAATAGTATGTTCATTCCCACCTCAAACATTTTTCTCATGATACTTTACTTGCATAGATATAGATATAGATATCCTTTTCATCTTTCTTTACCCTCATTAATCAGTCAGAAAGAACTTTTAAGCACCTACTAAAGTCAGGAACTGTCCTATGTGCTAAGAATTGGGGGTTTAAAAAGTAGGCTATTGGGTGTGTGAAATACAATAGAATATAAAATGGATTGGAAAAGAAGAAAGGGCCCAGTTTCTTGAAGTTCAAATGATGAAGGACTTTATATTTTATCTTGTAGGTAACAGTGGAAAACTAGATTTTGCTAAATGGACGAAGAGTGTCATGGTGAGATTTAAACTTCAGGGAAATTACTTTGGCAACCAAGTGAGGGATGGATTAGAGTAGGAAGAGACTTGAGGCAGAGAAACCAAATATGAAGTTAATCAGGTAAGATGTTAGGAGGTCCTGAACTAGGGGGAAGGCTTTTATGTACAGAAATGAGGATATATATATATAAAGAATGTCATCAAGAAAGAAAGTATAAGATTTGGCCACTAATTGGAAATATGGAATAAGAAAGAGAGAAAATATTCTAGAGGGACAATGAAGTTTTGAACATGAGGGACAGTGGTGTCTCTCTCTGTACATGTATACATATATATATATACACACATATGTACATATACATTCAGGGATACATACATACATATAAACAGACAAGATATATATTTATATATATTATGAAATAATTTTATATACATATATCAGACACTATAAACAGTGAGCTCAGTACAGATCTGACAGGAGTAGGAAAGTTGGATGAATTCTCTTTGGGAAATAGCAGAGTTCTTTTCATATCCCAAGCTTTCCCCTTAAACAAAAGTTGATCTTTTTAACGCTAGAATTCTTCAAACATTGTATGATTGTGAGTCAAAGCTATAGTATCTGAAGAACTGAAAACTAGCATTACCCAAAAAACAATTGGGGCTCATGTTGGGCATGAACATGATTCAATGCATTAAAAACAAGTAATTATAAAAAATGATGCAAAGTATTTCATCATATCAATATGTGAAATAAAAAAATAAACTAGTCATGTGGTTTGGACGAAGGCTAACTAATGGCTAGCTCACATGCTCAACTAGTATCCTAATGAGAAGAAAAGAAAGACTCACAGTACAGTAGGTGAACTCCATAGGATGAAATTATGGGAGAAATGAGAAAAGAGTAGCACAGGCTGATAGGTGTGGGTAGATAGCCTCATCAGAAGGAATATCCACACCAATGAGACCATTGATTTACATTTTTAGAAATGGAAAGATATTTAAAATCTAGATCTAGATATAATCTGCCCAGTATTCTTTTTTAAATATCTCATTCCCCCAATTAGAATATAAGCTACACTAGGGCAGGAAGCATATTATACATTTCCATATATACTCCACAAGATGCCTGGTACTGTTGTCATATACTTAATAGGTGCTCAATAAATATTTGTTTAATTGAATTGAAAAAGGAAATGTCTCCACCACTTTGTTTGACCAGAGGCTTTGTCTAATCATGTTGAAAATCAGGGAGTGCTTCAGTTTAACTGAAAGCAAAAGAGGATCCTGCAGAGAAGGATGTTGTTAAAAGAAGTAGTTGCCAAAATACTCTCAGCCAAGAGAAACTCTATTTGGTTGTTTATGAGAAACTGAAAATTCCCCAACCTCAAACCCCCCAGCCCTGGTTTGTTCAACTTCTAGCAAGATTGACACCATTTGGTTAGTGGCAAAAGGCTGTTCTCTGCATAGTCAGGTAAGTGTTTTGTCAGTTTTAATTTCAGAGAGAATGCCTATTCTGGAAAATGGGATCTTTCCCACAGGGAAAGTTGGAGGGCCCATTTAAAGAACTCCCATTGATTCAACTGTATACTTTAAATGGGCCACCCTCTGAGTGTGAGAGGGCTTATGCATGTGTACATAGATGGCAAGGGTAGGAGGCAAAGTAATCCAGATGTTTCTTCATTAGGAAATAGGGTACTGCTAATTTACTCTAGAGAGGGATGAAAAGCTTTTTGAAAACCCTGAATTTGAATTCGTTTTAAAACTAAAGATGCTAATACAATTATTGGATCACAGATTTGGAGCTGGAAAGGACTTTAGTGGTCATTAATCCAAACTTCTCATTTCACAGATGAAAAAACTGAGACCCAATGATGATAAGTAATTTGCTTCAGGCAAATAACTCTGACATCTAAATCCTGTGTATTTCCCACTGTCCCATGCTACCTCAAATTCCATATTCAGGGTCAGATTCATGGTCCTGAGATTGAACAAATCTGTAGACAATTAGTCAAGGTTAAAAGTATACAATGTTGTTCTAGTAACTGGAATACAAAAAGAAAAAGAAGACTCAGACCTCGTAATGTTTTGAGGGGACAAAAGACATTAAAAACTAAGAATTAAAGAGCTAATTTGCTGTATCTGAAAACTAAATTCTCAGGCATTGCCAATAAATAACTCTATATCTTTGGAGAAGGAAAGACTGCAGGGGACATATGGTGATGACAAAAAACTCCATGGAGATCACTGGAATAGATAGTGGGCCTTAAAGGAAAAATCCTTGAAGGACTTGTACTGTTGGAATAGGTAAAGGGTAGAAAAAGGGCTGCAAGGGAGAAAAGGGACAAGTAACCAAGGGGCCCTTCTCAACCATTTTTTGTCATTTGATGCAATGTTTTCCATTAACTGGTGAGTGGAGGCAAATAGTGACATTATAATATCTTCCAGATTGCACTGGAACATGAATGACTTGAATATAAAGAAGGAAACTATAATTAAATTAGGTGAACACAGAATAGTATACTTGTCAGATCTCTGGGAAAGGAAAGATTTTAAAACCAAGCAAGAGTTGGAAAAAATTACAAAATGTAAAATAAATAATTTTGATTATATTAAATTAAAAAGGTTTTGACAAACAAAAACAATGCAAACAAAATCAGAAGGGAAACAACAAACTGGGAAAATATCTTTTCTGACACAGGTCTAATTACTCAAATATACAAGGAGCTAAATCAATTGTATAAAAAAATCAAGCCATTCTCCAATCGATAAATGGGCAAGGGACATAAATAGGCAATTTTCAGATAAAGAAATCAAAACTATCAATAATCACATGAGAAAGTGTTCTAAATCTCTAATAATTAGAGAAACACAAATCAAAACAACTCTGAGGTACCACCTCACACTTAGCAGATTGGCTAAAATGTCAGTAGAGGAGAGTAATAAATGTTGGAGTATACCTCAAAATTGGGACATTAATGCATTGCTGATGGAGTTGTGAACTGATCCAACCATAATGGATGGCAATTTGGAACTATTGTTATATAATGTTAAATATTGTTATATGATGCTAAAAGACTGCCTCCCCTTTGATCCAGCCATAACATTGCTGGGTTTGTACCCCAAAAAGATCACAGATAAAAAGACTTGTACAAAAATATTTATAGCCATGCTTTTTGTGGTAGCAAAAAAACTGGAAAATGAGGGTATGTCCTTTTATTGGGGAATGGTTGAACAAATTGTGATATATGCTGGTGATTGAATACTATTGTGCTCAAAGGAATAATAAACTGGAGGAATTCCATGTGAATTAGAACAACCTCCAGGAATTGATGCAGAGTGAAAGGAGCAGAGCCAGAAGAACATTGTACACAGAGACTGATACACTGTGGTAAAATCGAATGTAATGGACTTCTGTACTAGTAGCAATGCAATGACCCAGGACAATTCTGAGGGACTTATGGAAAAGAACGCTACCCACATTCAGAGGAAGAACTACAGGAGTGGAAACACAGAAGGAAAACAATTTCTTGAACACATGTTTTTGATGCGGACATGATTGGGAATATAGACTTGAAACGACCACACCAATGCAACTATCAATAATATGGAAATAGGTTTTGATCAATGACACATGTTAAAACCAGTGGAAAAACACATTGGCTATTGGGGGGATTAGAGAGGGTGAAGGAGAAAGTAAGAACATGAATCATGGAACCATGGAAAATTTTTCTAAAAAATAAAATTTAATTAAAGCAAAATAAAAAAGATTTCACTGGAACCTAAGAGTTCTGGCTTCCTGAACTGTTGACTTCTTTTAAGTTCTAACTAAAATTCATTTTTTACTTGAAACTTTCCCTAACCCCTCTTCAAATTTCTTACTTCCTTTAATTATTTCCTACTTATCCTGTACATAGCTTGTGTGTTGTCTCTCTGTCAGATTGTGAGCTCCTTGAGGGCAAGAACTGCCTTTTGCTTTTTTATGTATCCTCACTGGTTAGCACAGGGTCTAACACATAGTAAGTCTTTAATAAATGTTTATTGATTGATTTTTCTCTGTTGACAACAAAAAAAGATTACCTAATCTATTTCAAGTTCCCAAAACTGACCTGATAAGTATGATCCTAAGGAAACTGAATGGAACTGGTACTGCTCCTTGGGGAGGCACTCCTGAAGTCTACAAAAGCCAAATTAAAGTCAATGTTCAAAATAGGCATCTTTACAACACTGCTAAACTCAGGAAGGCAATAATTGGTTAAATTCTTAGATATGTTGTGGGATCCAGCTATTAAATCTCTGTCCTAGGACTAGTCCTGAAGACAGATTAATTAGCCCACAAGAGGATGTGATTGTTTGGTGGCTCCACCTTGGATTTAAGTTGGTTTTTATGCCAGCATCCTCATGTAAATATTGGGAAACACCATGGGAAATTCTACCTCCTCTTCCCCTCAGAAAACAAACAAAAACCCTTCACGTGAATACATCACTGTCTGCTTTTTGATAACGAAGTTACAGAAACAGAGTGAAAATGGAAGGTCCTTCAGCACATGAAAGATGAAATTGAGAAGCAAGGATGGAAGCTGGCATATGGGAAAATGCAGCCCTTGGAAAGTATTTATGGATGTAGAACCAATTTCCTTAACACCATATAATCATACCAACTGAAAAAGGAAAATGCTCACAGAAATGTTCCTTATCACATGGTCCCTACCTTCAACTACCTACTGAATGAAAGAATGTAAATGATAAATAAAAAAGTCTCATGATTGCCAATGCTACATCGATGTGTTTTGTTGTGTTTAGTCTGTTAATTGATAGATTTCTTAGCCTTTCTCCTCCTTTAAATACCTATCAAGACAACAAAAGTTTGTGTGTGCTGTGTGTGGAGGGGTGCTTAAATAAGAAGAGGTCTAACTTTTCATCCAAAACAGCTCCTTACCTAATTTCACTTTTTGTCTCTAAGCATTCCGTCAGTAATAATAATAGCAGCTAGCCCATCTGGTCCTAGTTCCATCTAGCAGAAGAAAAAAGACCACTTTGAGGAACACGTGTTGGAGGGGTGATAAATAAGCATTGTATGATGACGAAAAACATAGGTAATCTTATAGTCAGTTAGATTTTAAAGCCAACTTCTGAAATACACTTACTATAGGGTACTTTTTTTTAGATAGTCATTTTCAGTCTTATTTGTCTCTATATGTCTCTGGGAGTTCCTTGGCAAAGATACTGGAGTGGTTTGCCATTTCCTTTTACAGCCCATTTTAACATTGAGGAAACTGAGACAAACATAGTTCAGTGACCTGCTAGTAATTCTTGATAGTAGTCTGAAGCCAGATTTGAACTCAGGAAGATGAGTCTTGCTAACTCTATGTTCAGGATTCTATATACTTCACTGAACTTCCCCGACTACGAGATGCAAACTTAACCATTCTAAATTATCATCATAGCTAAGTTTTTTTTTTATTATATATTAAGACCTTCATGTGGGGCTTATATTTTAGATTAGTCTGTAACTATAAGGAAGCTTCACAAAGATAATCTTTGAGGTTTATAGTCGTTGTCCATAGAAATAAACATTAAATATCTCTATGTGAAGCTCAGAACTGATACCAAGAGGAATTCTACTTGTAATATTTACAATGACCATTAGTAACATATAGAAGACACTGGAAATTCTCTCAGTATATAAAGAGTTTTATGGGAAGATCAATGCACTTCAAACCAGGAAAACTGAGTTCTAGTCTTAGTTTTTTAATTTGATAGCTATGTGACCTTGAGCAAGTAAGTCAGTTCATCTCTCTGGCCTCAGTTTCCATGTCTGTGAAATGAGGGAGCTATGCTGAGAGATCTGAAACATCTCTAGTCATCTGACAAGAGATAATGACTATAATGTCTATATCATATTTTTAAGTCAGTAAATAAATACAAAACTAACTACAGGGTGTTGAAATTGGGAGAAAACTCAGGTGCCGTACTCAAATATCTTCTTTATAATATATTCATAGAATGGTCATCCATACTCTTAATAAATACCTCCAAAGAGAGTAGACCTACCAGGCAACCATTTCCAATGTTAAATAGCTCTAATTGCTAGGAAATAATTTTTATATTTAATTTCCCTACCTTGGACAAGTCATCTAACCTTTGTCTGCCTCAATTTCTTCATCTATAAAATGGGGATAATAATAGCACCTAACTTTCAGGATTGTTTTAAGGATCAAATGAGGTAATAATTATAAAGATTTTTATATACCATCTGGCATAAAATAAATTCTATATATGTGTTAGTTATAATTATTATTACTCACTATTCCTTCTACCCACAGGTCCTAATTCTGCTTTATGGTTAGCATAATCTTTATTCTTCTGGAAGACCTTCATATATTAGATGGCAACCCTTATTAACAAATGTGATACATATATATATATATATATATATTTGCCCTATCTAGTATTTTGTAGATAACCTACGGAGCAGGGATTGATGAACAATGTCCCAAATTGAACTTAATCAGTAAATACAACTAACATATAATATTTTAAGTTGTTTTCAGACATATAATTTACTATAAATGAAGTGTATGAAATTATATCCTATGGAAGAGAGAAACAATATGAGGGCTATGAGAAAAATAGCAGAAAAAATTCAGTGGAGAAGATGAATATGACTTAGAAAGTGGAGGCTGAAAATGCCAAAGGCAAGTTCTGCCTGATTAAAAATTTTTGTTTGGATGAATTTTGACTACCCAGGTGAAGCAGAGAAGCTTGAAATTTCCTAACAAATTCTACTTTTCTGATTTTTCCTTACATCAATGAATCCTTGATAACATTTCCTCTCCTTTCTCAGCTTCCAACATTTTTGAACTTCATTATAATGTCCTACTTGCTTTTTTTACCTGGAACATCCCTCCCCCACTGTGACTTTCACAGGGAGCATCACACTACCTCTATGACACCATTTTCCTATTCATCATTTCCTCACCAAGCCTCCATTTTGAAGAAGAATTCCAGAAAGTTCATCCTTCATTCCTCTACTTCTGGCTCTCTTGACTTTGTTATAAATCCTCAATTTTTTTTTTACTGAGAAATTTCCCTCTGCCCCTACCTTTCCTACTTCCCATTATTCTAAGAACTCTCCTACAACACAAAACAGTTTCTGCCATCAGATAATATTTGTTCTAATGAAGAAGAAAACATGTCAATAAGCATGTACATGCAAAGTATGTAAAGAAGATCTCAGAGGGAAAGATATTATCAACTGGGGGTGGGGTACTAGAAAAGAATTGTATAGAAGGTAGAATTTGACCTGAGTCTTGAAAGAAACAAGGGAAATCAAGGAGCATGAGATGAAGGATATATTATTTTAGGCATGGATAACAGCCATAAAAAAGGACAGAAATGTGAGTTGCAATCTTATATTGAAGGATTTGCAACTAGGTCACTGATCTAGAGTGAATAAAGGGGAGCAAGTGTAAGTAGACTGGAGAAGGAGGAAGGGGCTGGATTATGAAGAGCGATAAATTACAGATGAGTTTGCATTTGATTCTGGAGATAATAGGGAGGCACTGGGAATTCACTGCATTCATTGAGCTCCAATTCTGATTATCTATTGCCTACTGGCAATTTAAAATTGTACATGCCATAGGAAACTCAAACTTAACATGTCCAAAGCAAAACTCATCATCTCCTCCTCCAAATCCATCTCTCTTCTGAATTTACCTGTTATTCTCAAGTGTACCATCATCCTTTCAATTACCTATATTCACAAACTTGGTGACATTCTCAACTCTTCATTCTCACTCACTCCACATCAAATCAAATACCCAAGTGTGTCATTTCTATCTCTACAATATTTCTTATATACTTTCCCTTCTCACCTTTCATACAGTTAATGCCCTATTGTAGGCCTTAATCACTTTTTGCATTTTAACAGCTTTCAGAGGTCTCTTGTCTCAGTCATGTTCCTTTCAGATTCAACTTCCATATAGACATCAAATTGAACTCAGGACCCATTATCCCCTGTTCAATAAACTCTATTACCTGTAGGATCAAATATAAACTTCTCTGGTATTTAAAACTCTTTACAACCTGGCTCTTTCCTACATTTCTTCTATCTCCAGGCTCCTTATACATTATTCCTCTTCATGAACTCTACCTTCTAGCAATACTATTGCTATTCCTCACATAAGACTTTCTATCCTCCATGTCCTACATGCCTAGAATATTTTATTTCCTTACCTCTATCTCTTACAGTCTTTGGCTTCCTTTAAGACTTAGCATGGGCAACTGACTGACACAGTAGGTGGAGAAGACTCATCTTTGAGAGTTCAAATATTATCTCAGATACTTACTAGCTGTGTGACTTGGACAAGTCAATTATCCTTCTTTGGCTCAGTTTGTCTTCTATAAAGTGAGCTAAAGAAGGAAAGAACAAGCTGCTCTAGTATCTACCATGAAAATTCCAAATGGGGTCACAAAGAGTTGCACATGACTAAATAACAAAGACTCAACACAAGTGCCTCCTTCTTTAGGAAAACTTCTTGTTTCCACAGCTGCTGGTGCCTTCCCATCTTAGGTTACCTTATGATTGCATTTTATTTTTCTTCCACATTCTTCATATGTACATGTTGCCTCCCCTGAAAGACTGAAAACTTATTGAAAGAGATGCCTCTTTCATTTTTATTTTGTCCCAGTTCCTGCAACAGTACATGGCATGTAGCATATGCTTAATATATGCTTATTGCTAGTTGAAATAATATTTTCAATATTATCTTATGCTTTTAAGGAATTTTCAATTTTGGAGTTGATGGCATTTTTTCACCCCTTGGTAACAACATGTTAAATGGAAATAACTACTGATAAGTATAATTTGGTAGCACCAATACTTGGCAGTGGCAAATATTCTAACTATAGGCATGAAGGAGGAGAGTTCAAGACCTACAGTATGGAAATGGTGGCATGGAGGAATATAATTCCATTACTGATGGCAGAGTGTAAGTTCTTTAGTCGGTAAGTCTTACAAGGAATTACATAAGAAAAATGAATTTCTACACTGAGATCATAACTCTTAACTGTCAGGGTGCCAGGCCACAGAGGCAATATTCTATCATGTTACTCAATATAAAACTTTACCATTCTATTGTGGCAGAATATTTTCTGTAGGATATATCTCAAATTATGTATTACATACCAAGTGCAAAACCAGATTCTCTATGGAAATTGGAATTACAAGCAACTTCTCTAAAATGGTCTGATTTACAAAGTAGAAAGTATGCACATACACACACACACAATACCAAAAAAACCCCAATCAAACTTATCTCCCTAGGAGAATATAATCAAATATGGTAAACTACCATACTATCAAGCATCCCTTTAGAAGGTAAAGTGGGGAATACAATACTATTTCTATACTATTCTTCCAATATTCCATTACCTAACTTTCTCCTCCTTCAATTAAATTTATTTTTTTCTCTTCAGTCCCTCATAATTTTGTCCCTTTCAAAGTCCATGGTAGAGTATGATGAAAGTTTTACAACATAAAGAAAGGTTAATACTTTTTTCTACTGTAAAAATGGAGATAAAATGTATTCTGTGTAAATATAGAGGCTTCACTTCTGTTGGTAATTAGAGAATCACAAAAGAATGTATGTTGAGAAACATAGGCTCTTAACATGAGACATTCTTTAAGGTTTTTATATATGGGTATATGCAGTTAATTTTAATTAAATCAGCATTTGGTAAGTAATTGCCTGTTATGGTTCTGTCTCTATACCAGTCTCTTCTTTACTGCCACAGCCCACTTCTATGTATCCTTATATTTCTTTTCTTAGTGTATAGATTTACAAAAGAACTGTCTCCTTGGCAGGTGCTTGGCCTTCCCTTTTCCTGGGTAATTAATGTCCATGCAAAATTTCCAGAGCATATTGCAAACTCCTTCTGCAAATGTTCACTTCAGATCTGCAGTCTCATTTCGTGTATCATAAGCAGCACATCTTAGAGTTACAGGAGTGAGAGCCAAGATCAATGGCAACCTGATTTACAGCAGCTCTTACCAACAGCTTGTGGAAATTAGAAATAAATATGGGGTCAAACGACTCACCAGTAATTTGACATTGGTAAATCTAGCTTATTTAGAAGTCTTAAATAATAAGGACCTTCACATCTTCATTTCACCCTGGAAAGCATCTGTGCATTGCCTGAAGAGCCTTTTAGAGCTGAAAAGATGCTTTGGGCTATATCAGCATTAGAGCCATTTTTCTACTCTCTTAAATATTGCAGCATAACTAAATTGGCAGCACAATAAGGTAACCATTCACAGTCCTAAATAGCATACAACAAATTGAATGGAGAGGACAATTGGGTAACTGTCCATGGTCCTGAATATCATGATGCCTACTCCAGAAATGTATTTCTGAGCATATTGTATTAAAATTCAGTAGAAAATGGGCTAGTGTTTCCACATACCCAAAGGGATGTAAAGACAAGTACACTTAAAAGCTACATAAATTTAAATAAAACAAAGATAATGCAAAGATAATAGAAACAGGCCGATAAGGAAGCTTCCTACTTTTAAAAGAGTTGGGATAGTGAGGTAGCTTTATTTTTGAGTTACCATTAAAAATTATATATAACAATATAATATGTAACACAATAATAAAATAATATATATGTAATTTGTTATAAATATGTAATAAGTTATTATAAACATATTTATCCAAGAGAAAACAATTCTTACATTGGCTATGTCCAAAAATCTGTCTCATTTTTTTTTCTCCCTCTCTCCCATCCTTTCCCCCTCCCCATAATTTATCTTTTAAAGAAATGAATAGTGCTCAAGTCTACATGACTAATTACTGCAGCAATCCTGATTATGATTTTGGCTTTATTCTCTAAGGTTAAGCTTTGTGTGGAGGATGGTGCATTGTCTTTTCTTTGTTTAATTACAAATTTTGAAGGCAAGGGAAATGAGGAGAGATATTAACATGAGATATACTTAAACCATTCTCAGAAGACTGTTAAATACTTTATGTTAATATACATGCAATCTAATAAAAGGACAAATATTTATTAAGCATTTACTTTGTGTAGAACATCATTCAATGCATTGGTGGAATACAACATTCCTATATGGTAGAATTTTTGTTTTCAAGGAGTTTACCTTCCAGTAATAATATCTACTCTTAATCCTTCAAGATACATAAACCACTCTATATACATTTTTCATTTCATCCTCACAACACTCTGAACTATTATTATTATTCCCCATTTAGCAAAAAAAAGAAACTGATGTTAAACGAGATGATTGTGCTCATGGTCATGTGCTTATCAAGTATAAAAGATACTATTTGAAGCTAGGTTTTTCCTAACTCTATGTTCATTTCTCTTTCTACTATGTTATGCTGCCCAAATAGTAATAAAATATATGCCCTTAAATCAAAGAGGCAACATGATATGGTAGATAAGAGGGCTAGCCTTATACACAGGAAGACCTGGATTCAAGTTCTCCCTAACATGTACTGGCTGTGTGACCCTTAACTTCCAAGTAATTAAGAAAATACATTTCAGAGGAAGTACCAACCTGCATTCATGGATAGAAATTTCCTTATCTGGGAGTTCCCTACACCAATGGAATCACAATTCCAGACTTTATCTTTACTCTATGGTATGCCTGTGCATTTTTTAAAAATTCTTAATGTGGTCTAAATGAAAATGGTATTAGAGGAAACTTCCTGAAGGGGAAACATTTGAGATAGTCTTTTATAGGATGAGTAAGAATTCAAATTCAACAGACAAAAATGGTTGGGGTGGGAGGAACATTAAAAACATTCTGAGCTCAGAGATAGCATAGCAATTGAAAATAAAATGTTTACAGGAAAGGGAGGCTGAGAGTATATATTTGTAAAATATTTAATGTGAATATTGTATAATTTAAAATATTTAATTAAAATGAGCAAAAATATACTAAGTACCTAGTATGCTATGTGCCTAATAAAAAATAAAGCAGAGAAAAAAATAAAAGATTCTCTGCCTTCAAGGAACTTACCCATTCTATTAGGGGAAATAAGTACACATAAGTAAATATGAAATATATATCAGCTAATACAAAGTACTTTCAGATGGAGGGAACTAGCACCTGAAGAAGCAGGAAAGGACCCAAAAAATGGTAGTTCTTGGGCTGAATTTTGAAGAAGGCGGCTATAATAAATATATAATAATATTAATAAATATAATAAAATGGAAAAGCTTATTGGACTATACTATTAAGTTATATGCTTTGTGAAGGTAGGGATCATGTCTCCTCTAAACCTTGAATCTTCCCCAGCACCTAGCAGATTGTTAATGCATAGTGCTGAATTAATAAAATGTTTGCTGTAGTAGAAGAAGGAGGGAGAAAAAAGAAAGAGCGGCAGAGGGAGGAAGGGAAGGAGAAAGTGAGGAAATTCTAACCTTAAAAATAGCTAGATGTTAATGAGTAAATCTGTTATCCTCTCAGAAACATATTTGCATTTTAACCGGAGGTTCCTGGAGGAAATAACTTATAGTAGAGAAGTAACTTTTATGGTCAGAGAAGAAGGGTAGAATTTCAGATAATCTTCAAAGAGTATCACATAGGTAGCTAGCTATCCAGGTCATTGAGCAGATCCTAAACAATAGCCTCCAAAATGATAACATTTGACAGAATGTCGAAGCTAGAAATAACCCTGAAGATCATTTAGTCCAATCATACATTTTATAGATTTGAAAATGGAGGCCTGAGAAGAAATTACTTTTCTTAGATTTTACCAGCATCCAAAAATATTTTACTTCTGTAAGCATCTCCATTACTATTGAATGTGTTCTTGACAGCATGCTTCACTGGTAGCTTAGGTTTTATTTTAGATATATTTTCCCCTTAATATAAATGTGCATAATTGGAAGAATAGATTCCAATATAGGTTATGCCTTGAAAAATAGCAACTAATAATACATGATCCATTTACTTACCACTTCTAAGAGAATGCCAAAGCACTATAGAAACATTTCAGAAGTCTCACAGCCCCTCTGGGAGGTTGTATAAAAATGGTGAAATTCAGGAAATGTTTCAACTGAGGTCCCACAGTGAGTAAATGGCCCATCCCAGAACCATAGTAAGGGTTCCTCATTCCCTGTGCTCCAGTTGACACAGTGGGCCTCATTCTGTCCCAAGTGTATAAAACTTCCCAGGAAATGGTAGGCATGGGATGAGGGGATATAGGTCACCTGGGGTGCAAGAAAAATCCTCAACTGGAAGGAAGCTCCATGTCATAAAGGCTCAAAAAGAGCATGGAAAAACTCCCCCAAAGTAACTCAAGAATGGCAAATTCCTTCTATACATTTCCCTGCATTTTGTCATGCAATTCTCTGTGCACTATGCAAATATTCAGTTAATATGGTTTGTTTTGCTTTAGAAAACAGTGAAAGATAATGATATTAAAAAAGATGAGTGGCTGTTGAGCTCCCCATAATATTGCACTATTTGGGAAAATAGAGCATACCTGAATATTTTAGGCTGAACAATTACCTACCAGATGGCAGGCAGCAATATAAAAGGTATTAAAAAATGCTATCTCCTTAAGTGTGTCATCCAGTAGGATCCTGTGCTGGGAAGCTTATTTTGTCACCATTTGGAAACTCAAGAATCCCCTCCCTTCATGACCCTTCCTCCTCCCCCTTTGCCCAAGGGGAAGCTTTAGTTAGGTTTCCTTATCCTGACACTTTAAGAAAAAAATATTCATTTAGAAGTATTGCTGTGGATTATTAATTCATAATCTTTGCTCTTACTGGCATTTCCCCTGAAGCTTAGGGAGGGAGGAGTGGAAGGAGGCGGAGGAAGAGAGAGAGGAAGCGTGACAAATGTTATGTTCTCATTGTATCACATGATCCTTTTTTCTCCCATGTATTAAAAGCATCAAGAATTTGGCAAGGACTTTATAGAGATCCTGTATAAGATAAACATCATAGTCTACTGACACTGCTTAGGATTCTGGAATTAACATGGCCAATGTGACTTGAGGTAGAAGGAATTACAATTCTTGAGGAAGGGATATTGGGTAGCTCAGGAACTGCCAAAGAATTCCTGCATAATCATTTGATGAACTTAGTTTATGTCCATTTGAATAATAAAATCATAAAGGAAAAGCAAATCACCTCTTCGAAGGGATTTTTATTTTCCTAACTTACCTTCCTTCCTTTTCAGTTCTCTTATACGCACGCTCTTCAGTATTACTCTGATGTAGAGACACTAGTCTTGCTATTCATCACACAAGGCATTCTATCTCTTGGCTGTGAGCATTTTCTCTGGCTATACAGTCCATCCCTGAAATACTCTCTCTCCCCACCTCTGCCTCCTAGCTTCTTTTGAATTGCCTTTGAACAACCCAATTCAAGTTTCCCTCTACAGAAAGTAGTTTCTGATTCCCCTTAATTCTAATGCTTTTTGCCTGTTGAATATTTCCAAATTATCCTATAGACAGATTGGAAATAGTTTCTGGAATGTTGCCTTCTCTTAGACTGTGAGCTCCTTGAGAGCAGGGACTATAATTTTTGCCTTTCATTATATTCTCCAATGCTTTACGCAGTGCTTAGCACATAGTAGATGATTAGTAAATGTTTATCAACTGATGACTAAAAAACGTTTAATGACTAACACATTTTTTGCACTTCTCCTTTGAACTCTTGTGGTCTGTCAATGGACATTCTCTCCAATTTACATATGCAAAAAAGAAGTGAGCACAAAGAGAATGTAAAATTGTCAGAAAAAGAGTTTGGGGAGTCCAATCATACAGATGGGCTATCTATATTAATCTCACAGTCTAGGTAATTGGTTATTTCCATCTGTCATATAGACTTTATCATAGGAGGGATAAATTAGATCAAGAAACCAAAGTGGGGCAGGGAAAAAGAGCAATTAATTAAAATACCAGGGAATCAGAAAGAGGGGGAGTGGGAAATAAACATTTAGAATTTAGAACTGGAGGAATTTTTGAGACTAAATCCCTCTGTTTACAGATGAGCAGACTGAGGCTCAGAATGAGAACAAAAGAAAAAAAGGGATTCACCTAAGCTTATCCAGCCAGTTAGTAGCTAAACCAAGCCCAGGCTAGAACTCAGATCTCCTGATTCATTCCTTTGCTCTATGCTCTGCTATACTATATCCTGCCTCACCACAAGAAGTCTTAGCTCAGGGAATTGTCATCTTTTTTTTTTTAAAGGCTGGATTCAATATTCAAGCAACTACCTTCCAAATCAAACCCCAAACTCAATGCCAGACAATGTAAAAATTGGACTGGAAACTACAAAAATGTGTTTTCTGTACATGTGCTTATAAGAAAACCTTGAAACCTCAATTGATTTTTTTTTTCTTTTTGCTCAGGAGAGGCAGGCTGGCTGCCTCACACTATTCATTAAGCTGTGGGTAGCGCTACAGTCAGCCATGGAGCCAGAACCTTTCTCTGTTATGGCTTAAATGCTGCCTTCCATAATAAGCGTTTTTTTTGTTAAAGGCATCCGCGCTGGCGTCATTTAATACTGCATCCCTGTCTTCACCAGAGCACTAATTGTTACAGCCTCCCCAGTCAACGGGCCCTGATGGCGCATGGCTTTTTCCAGCAGGCGGCCGCTTGATTATCTTCACCACAGAACCATCAGGCACGGCTGGCTGCAGTGCTAATGCCCTGTGAGTCCACAGCTCGGAGTAATGGACATTGCTGCAGAAAATTAACGCGCATCTGTTCATCACTGCAGACGGCAGAGAGAGTGGGCTGTAATTTTAGCTGCAATCCCCCAAATAATGTTTGTTGTCATGCTGTAATCTTGGCAATCAGTGTAACAGATGAACATATCGTTTCGTCTGAAATATTTGCTAAACATGATAGGACCTTGAAACCACACCTCAGCATGTGCGTGTGAGAGAGAGAGGAAGAGCACGTGTGTCCATGAAGTCTATAGAATTACACCCTGAAACTGAACGAGAACCCGCTGAATAAGGAGAAATGGGAATCCTTGCCAGTTCATTAAAAATAAATTAAGTGCATGTCTCCAACACCTTCTATGAGCAATATCTCACCTAATTTTTTTTTAACCTTAAAAATGAAGGCTTCGTACTGGCTTGGAAAAGCTGTACATTTAACTTTCCTCTTTTAAAATACGAAACTTAAATGCACATTCAGTTTCCAAAGTGGAATCTAATGGCAATAAAAATCAATTGGCCAAGTCAGCTCTAGACTTATTACACTTCTGATATTGTATTAACTTGAGTGCTACTTAAACTCATTTGCTTATGAAATGTCTTCGACCACCAAGAGGAGTTCATTTTAGGGGTGGGTGCACCTGAAGGCCTATGAAACTGAAACTCCAGCAGAAATCCTGGCCCATATCCAAACAGGAATATCCTCATATTACAATGCTGGCCTTAAGGAAAACCCCGAATCACAGTTTCCTGAGATTATTTCTGCGTGCTCTTTGCCTATCTCTATATTCAGATTTTTATTAATAATATTCACAGAAGAAATGAGTAATACTGCATTAACAATACAAGTTTTTTTTTTAATTTTTAAAAACATTTTATAGTTATATAATTCATTTTCTTTCTCTCCCCTCTTCCCTTCCCTCTCCCCCATCCCAGAGCCTACAAGCAATTCCACTGGGTTATACAAATGTTATAACTTGATATCTCTTTCCATATTATTCATTTTTAACAATGCAAGTATTGCTAGAAATAGCAATATACAAACAATAGTGAGCTTTAAGGAGTTTTAACTCTTTAAGTCTTAACTCTTTAGGGAGTTTAGTTTCTATCTAAAGCCAAAGCTGATGGAATCTGCTGGCAGATCAAAGCATGCCATCTTTCACTTATTGCCTTCATGAGTTTTTTTTTATTATATGTGTGATATATGTCTTCTGTCACGGCATGGGGAATATGGCATTATGTATTGCATGAAAGCACTGGTATTACCTATAACAGTCCATTACCTCCTTGGGGATGGAGAGAATCTGAATCGAAAAATGTCAAAAAACAATTGTAAAAAATGTTTTCTGCAAGTAATTGGGAAAAAAATGAAAGAAAGTAAAAAACAAATTAAAAAAATAAAATAATCCCATGATGTTAAAAATAAACTGAAGTTCAATTTCTATATCTTCAACAACATTTATTGAATACCTGCATGTGTGAAGAACTATGTTAAATGTTGCCAAATATGATGATTCTTGTTCATCTTTGTGACTACCCCATGGTGCTCCCCTGAATATATTTTCCTCCTTCTGCCATTGTGACACTGCTCTCTCCTCACACTTGTTTGACTACTTCTCAGTTTCCTTTCTTGAACCATTAATGAAAATTCATTCCTGATCAAAAGTTATCTCTGTCTTATCCCTTCTTCTACTCTATTTTACTCTCCTGCCTCTCAGTAATTTCCTAAACTTCCATAATAATCTCTATGCAGAGAACTCCCAGAACTCATTCCTCTTCTCTCTACTGAATCCTAGTCCCAGATCAACAATTGTCTGCTTGATTTTTCTACCTGGATGTCCTATTGCCACTCCAAATTTAGTATATCCAAATTGGACTTATTTTCTTTATCCTTAAAGCTTCTTCTTCTCTAAACTTCACTTTACTTCCTATTGAGGTTGCACAACTATTCTTCCTTTCACTCAGTATCACAATCTTGGAACTCTTGAGACTTTAGTTTTCTTCTATCTTCCTCTACACCTTTTTTGCCAAAAACTTGTTGTTTCTGCCTCCATAAGATCTTCCGCTTCTATTTCCCATCTCAGTTTAATCAATACCCAGGGATAGATCTCACGAGTTCTTGCTCAGTCATTTTTCAATCATGTCCACCTTTTTCTGATCCCGTTTGGAGTATTCTTGGCCAACATATTGGCATGATTTGCAATTTCCTTCTCCAGTTCATTTTACAGATGAGGAAACTGAGGCAAATGGGGTTAATTGACCTGCCCAGGGTCACACAGCTAGTAAGTATTTGAGGCCAGATTTGAACTCATGAAAATAAGTCTTCCTAACTGCAGGTTGGCATTCTATTCATTGTACCACTTAGCTGTCCAAGAGTCTCATTAGGCCCTTCTTTTAGACTCTTTCCTTTCTAACCATAAGCCAAGACATAATCATTCTGTGATTTAAGAGATGGTCTTCAAGATTTTCCACAGCCAAATAGTTCACTTTCCTGTGACCAACCTGGTAATAAGTCCCTCCAAACTTAACTATTGGGTTAACTTAACTAGGTCTCAAACAATAGGCATACAGTTGGGAACAGAGCCTAGGTTAAAGCCTCACCCATTTCATGAAACATGCCAGAGTTGACTCTAATACAAGTATAATTTTGGGGTGACCTCCAGACCATAACGAGACATTGAAGTAGGACTTAAATGGAGAATATTCTGGATCATGGAATTTAGGTGATACCTTAGTGGATTTATGGCTTCATTGTTATAACTGGCCCCATTGAAGGCATAGGTCTGGACTACTCCATATTTCCAAAACCTGTTAGTATCATTCATATTTCTCCTGAAATGCTCCAAAGAGATCATCCCCAGTGATCTCTTACTTTTTTAAATCTTTTTTTAAACCCTTACCTTCCGTCTTGGAGTCAATATTGGCTCCAAGGCAGAAGAGTGGTAAGGGCTAGGCAATGGGGGTTAAGTGACTTGCCCAGGGTCACACAGCTGGGAAGTGTCTGAGGCCATATTTGAACCTAGGACCTCCCATCTCTAGGTTTGGCTCTTAATCCACTGAGCTATCCAGCTGCCCCCTCTCTTACTCTTTTAAGGATCTCTAGGGCACCAGCATGCAACTCTGGTTATATTTCCTGTCTTCATTTTCATCATATGAGTGATCCACCTCATGCATGCACACATGCATACAATCAATTAACAAATATCAATCTCTTAACATTGCTCTATATTCTAGGGATATGAAGACAAAAGCTGAAGAAATTTAAATTCTGTCAAAAGAGACTATATATGAAAATAAGTATATTAAAAATAAATATAAGGCACATTTTGGGGTAGAACAGGAGTTGAGGGGACCATAAATGATTTCACGTACAAGATGTCATTCAAGCAGTTTTGAAAGAAATAAAGGAATCTAAGAAACAGGGGAGAGACAGAAGTGAACTCTGGGCATTCTGGAGACATCCAGTGAAAGGTGCACTTTTTACAAAATAATTTTCAAATGAGAATATTTAGAGAATCTCACCATAAATAACCAACGTTTATTGGACACTTATGTAAGATATTTTCCTTTATTATTATTCAAATATTTTGTGGCTATATGTATTGAATTCATTTAACACCCACTTAATATAAAAAAACATGAATCTACCTCTGTTAACCCTTCATTTAAAGTCAAAATTCAATTAATTTTTAAACTCTGTTAAATGATCTACTGCATATTTAAGACATTAAATAGTAAATAAAAGAAATAATGATTTTACTTTATGCCACCCACTCTGTCTCAGAAACTTCATTATTATTCTTCCTAAACTCCAACTAATTATCTTTACCTTCTCCCTGGCTAACCCTAGAGTAAACAAACATTTAGCTATTATTTAATATCCTATATAATCAAACATTTTTGCTCACCCCAGGCTTAAAAAGGTAAATTATTCTTGCATTTACTCTTCTGTTCCCAAGACTAATTGTTGATATTTTTAAAGCAAAACAAGAATTTCTACTCTTTAACAAATTAAGCAGTTATGCCTATCTTAACACCTCACTTTTTAAATCTATTGACTTGCTTATTTAGCTTGTATTTTCATTAGTGTTTCTTGGATAGTAAAAGGAGTAAGATTAGAAGATTACAGATAATGCTAGGCAGATCATTCCCTTGGTAAAATGCCTAGCATAGTTTTATATTTTCTCAAATATTTAAAAGGCATTTAAATCATATATATATACATATATATATATGTATATATATGTGTGTGTGTGTGTGTGTGTGTGTGTATTTGTTTATATATATGTATGTAGCTCTAAGAATGATGGTTCATATCCAAGAAAAGATCAGTAAAGTCAAAGCCTTAGATAAATATCATTTAAATGCAAGGAATACTGGTATTAAAACATGTGAAAGAGTGATCCCAATTCAAAGAAGCAAACTATGCCTAATAGATATCATGGAAACAGTGAAATGACACAAATCACTAGAACAGGAATTATTCAAAAGGAAGAAAACAGATACAAAATAGGGAAGGAGTACTATTATATATTATAAAAACAAATTCATGAGGAAAACCAGGAACTGAAGAGGGAGACATTTAGGTTCAGATAAAAGGAGAAAAAAAAAATCTTACAGTAAAGAAAGGGACGTCTGCAAGTCCAATCTGTGCCTCAAAAAGAATCTTCTCTAACAAGAGATCATCAACCTTTGCTAAAACAGATACTTGAAGGGGAAACTCACTAACTTACTATATGAAGTAGACTATTATACTTTGAGAAATTTCTGATTGCTAGGAAGTTATATTTGCTTATTTGTTCATTGACATAAAGCCTTTATTAATCATTCTTCAAATTCCGCCAATTATTTCTAGTTCTGCCTTTAGGAGCCAAGCAGAACTAATTGTTTCCCCTAATATAAGGGTAGCTTTCAAAACAGTGAAGCCACATATCAGAAATTCCCTATATCTTTTATTCTCCAAGTAAAATTTCTAAGCTAGATATCCTGATTTTTTCAGTTAATCTTCACATTGTATGTTTTGAGAGACCCTTCCCAATCTTGGTTATCCTCTGCTTCATCTTCCACATCTTAAGAATAACTTTTCTAAAATGTGTATAGAAATGAACACAATATTTGAGAGATGGTATGAATGATGCAGAATACAGGAAGGCTCACTGGCCACACTGACTCACATATACAGTGATGGTTTATATTGAGCTGGATCTTCAATAAGACTCTCATCTTTCACAGAGGAAGTGTTTTTGAACCATGAGCCTCCAACATTTGTGAAAGTTATTTTTTGAATCCATGGAAAGGAACTTACATTTATTTATCCCTGATAAAATTTGCCTATTAAAATTCTGTCCAATAATTTAGCACAACATGATTTCATATCATAATTTTAGCATTTAATTTGTTAGATATCCCTTCTATATTTTTTCATCTAAAAATTTGATAACTATGAAATCTATGATTTAGTCTAAGTCTTTGAAAATTCTAACACAGAAACGACAAACCACAGGTCTATGGAATAACTCAAGAGATTTATTTCAAAATTACTTAATATCATACAATTAATGAATATCCTTTCAGTCTAGTCTTTTAACTAATTCTAATTCTTCCAAAACGCATTATATATAACCTGGCCCACACTTCTCTCTATCTTCAAAGATAGCATCAAATAATTTTTAAATGACTCAATGAAATCTATGCTAGATCTATAGCAGTGATGGGCAAACTTCTTAAAGAGGGGGCCAAAGGAAAGGAAATGTTCATCTGTCATTCTGTTTCTAAGACAACTCTTTCAAAGTTTGATTGTATTGTATCCTACTCATTTTATTCATCAAATTAGGAATAATGTCGCAGGGCTGGATAGAACATTTCAGGGCCCTCCCTGGCCCACTACCATCTGACCCAAAGGCCTTAGTTTGCCCATCACTGATATATAGAATTCCCTTCAAATTTAAATATAATAAAATTAAAAAGAAGAAAGAGAAGTGGTTAAGTCTGCATGACCTATTCTTGACGAAGCCATGCTAGTTCTTTGTAGTTATTATCCTTTTGAAAGATTTCCCTATCTTTCTAAAAACATATCCTAGAATTTTACCAGTAATTGAAGTCAAGTTCATTGGCTTACAGTTTGCAGACTCTACTACGACCTTTCTTGAAAATCAGGACATTTGCCCTTCTTTCTCATTCTCTACAATCACAGAAAGATCAATGGAAATGTCTTAGTAATCACAATGGTCGTTTTTTTTTTCCAGTTCAGCTCAGTCTGGTGATTTGAATTTGTCAAAGATAACTGGGATTCTTTTACTATCGCACTATTTATCTTGAGTTTCACCTCACTATTAGCCATTTTCATTCTGTCCTTTCCAATCCAAATGCCATTTTCTTTGGCAGGAAATATATTTTTAAGACACCAAATATGCAATATGAGATTAGTACTAGTCTCTCTTTTGTTCAGCATCTTTATCATTTTATCCACCTGGATAGTGATCTTATCCCATATTCTTCTTTTCTAAAAGCAAAACTCCACTTGTTTGTTATCTTTAACATTTCTCTTCTGTTTCAGTTCATTTTCAGTTTGGATGCTCCTGATTTGAGTTTTAAAGGACTAAACCATATTTCCTATCATCCTCCATTGCCCACCCTTACTTCCATTTTCTGTACAAGTCCTTTAAAAAATTAAGTTTGGAAATGAGTTTCATAAACAGACATATTGGTCTCTGTAGTGGACCTTTCTCTTATTATCTTAAATCAGACTTTTTAGGTTAACTTATTCTATAGAATTTTAGCTACTTCCCATTCTTTCTCTGAAACTTTTTTGAAATCTCCTCTGCTGAAGCTTATGCTACTTAAGATTATAACTGGCTTTCCTCTTCTTTCTTATTAAAAATTCTAACATGGTGTTATTACCTTTACATAAGTTTTCCATCATTCATTGTAAGTTTGTGTAATTAATTATTGTTGGTAAGAATCAGGTTGAAAAATAGAAATCTCCTTGCATTAGTTTCTTCACCTTTTGAGGTCGAAATTATTTTTTAACACAAGTCATGAAGTTATTAGTTGCTGTCTTCAGCAAAAGAGAGATGTAATTGATGTCAAGATAAATGAAGTCACTCATCACTAACTACTACAATAAAGTTCTATTTCAAACTTGTAATCTAATTGTTGAACTTCTCACCTATTTATACCTTTGATTATATAGTCATAGCGTATTTATTTTATTTCCATTTCCATTTGTACGTTCTTAATTCCTTCTACCATGCTTCTTGCCTTTGGCATCTGGATTTTACTGAGTATTCCTTCCCACTCTCCCTTTTCTCATATCTCTTGTTGTCTATTTTTTGCTGTGTTTGTTATTTTCTTTTCTATTATGCATTGTATTTAAAATAAATAAAAGAAAAACCCTATGCTTGGATTTTAAAAATAAACTAAAAAAAGCACAGGGTAGAAAAAATTTAGTACTATGAAATTATTTTTGATTTTAATTGATTGTAATTTCAATATGAGTCAGCATTATGATGGCAAATAGAAAACTAATGAGATCTTAAGCTGAATTAATAGAGGGATTATATACAACAAAGGATCAAGAGTTCCAGTGTACTCTATTGTAGCCCCACTTGGAGACTAGATAGTGTTTTCAGTTTCAGAAGCCACATTTGAAGAAAACATTGACTACCTGATGTACATCTAGAAAAGAGAAACTATAAACCATATCTTAAAAGACTGATTGAAGGAAATGGGGTTCTTTATTTTCAGCTGGAGTGGGATAGAAGGTCATGGTAGCTGCCTTGAAGTATTTAATTCAATAACGAGAATTAAACTTATTCTTCTTGGTTCTACTGGATACTTATAGAAACAATGGGTAGAATATGGCAGAGGCAAAGATTTTGACTCAATATGGGGTGGGGGGAAGCCTTCCAATTAAGTAGAAATGTAAAAAAATAGATTCTTGAGGTATACATGTCCTTTCTCACTGAATATATCTAAGTGATGGCTTGGTGATTGTTTGTCAGGGATTCTGTACTAGAGGAAGAGTGTTCTTATTAGGTCCCAGTTGGACTACATGACTTCTGATGTTCCTAACCCAAAGAATCATTCATATAACAAATACATACTAAGAGCCAGGAACACAAAATATATTATTGCTAAGTCCTGAGGTAGGTGCACATATGCGCGTGCGCACACACACACACACACACACACACACACACACACACACACACTGATATCTCCCCTTTACCTCACTTCCTACCATTCTACTCATTCTTCTACAGAAACTGACTTCCCAAAGCAACCAGTAGCCAGTCTTTAAATCCAATGACTTGTTTATTCTTTACTCTCTTTGACCTCTCAGTCTTTTTTGACAGTATTGAACACTCTCAGGTTATTATATTTGCTCTCCTCTTTAGGTTTCATAAATTACATAATCCCTCATGTGTCTTTCTGCATCTTAAACTCTTTATTTTAGGACTAGCTATCCAAATGCTCAATATGAGAACTTCCCAAGGGGTCTCTCTTGGGTGCTCTTTTTTTTACAATTTGCAGTTATCTCCCTTGACAATCATAATCATTCTCATGGCTTTAACTATTATTTCTTTTCATATAAATACCAGAGTTTTTCCTTCAATCCTAATCTCTCTTCTGAGCTACATGTTTCCAGTTCTATCTTCCTGAAGGCCTAGGTAATCCTCCCAAGAGCCCATTAAACTCAAAATGTCCAAAACTAAGTTTATTGTTATCTTTTTCCCTTCAATTGATTCCACTTAATTTCATTTCTTTTTGTCCAGGGTATCATCATTATCCTGCTTCTCAAGTTCACAAACTTACTTTTTATCTTTGATGGTGCAAATATGATTTCATAGAAGCTCAGTTACAAAAATATAGAAATTCTTGTTACACATTTCTTACAGCTGATCTCCTCTCTATTCCTACTATTTATAGTGGAAAAGGACCAAACCCCTACATTTAGATATAAGTAAAGATGAAATGGTTTGTCAAAGGTTATGAAGGCATTGAGTTAACAGAGACAAGATTTCAACTGAAGTTCTCAGATTCCAAATCCAGTGCTCCTTTCACACTGTATCTAAGTAGAATGGACAATTGTTTAATCAGCAAGTGCATTTGGTGAAATGAAACTTTATTTCCCAAGGAAGCATAGACCAAGAACGAACTGTTTCCATCAATTCCAATTTTCATATCTGAAACCCTGTTTTGTATATAGAATGAAGTATGACTCACTTTTTCCATACATGAATCTATTTGTTATAATATTAAAAACATTTTTATTCTCATAATGACCAAACAGAACTGAGAACTAATGCTTTCTTCCTCTCTGCCTAAAACATGAAATAAATTTCAATTTTGATACTCAGTTATTCTTGGATGATGATGATGAAGATAATGATAGTGATAGTGATGAAGATGATGATTTACTACAAAAAGCCCTCTTTAATATTCTTCTGATAATATAAAATTTAGATACTATCTTTCTTTAAAGGGAGCTAGACAGAGTACATAGGTTTTTTTAAATCTCTTATCATCTGTCTTAGAATCAATACTATGCATTGGTTCCAAGGTAGAAGAGCAGTAACGGGTTGGGCAATGGAAGTTAAGTGATTTGTCCAGAGTCATACAGATAGGAAATGTCTGAGGCCAGATTTGAACAAATAACCTCCTATCTCTGAGACTGACTCTCAATCCACAGTCACCTAGCTGCCTCTAGTATTACATAATTATTAACAAAAAAGTGAAAATACAAGAGAATTTTCCAAATACAGGGCAATTATATTTGCTTAATTAATATAAAATATTCAAAATTTGCATTGCTCAAGAAGAGCTGTATTATGCTTCCTATCATCTTTCTCATTCTGTTCCTCTAATTCAGTCAGTCAGTTGGAATGGTTGCAAGGATTTTATCCATCACTCCTAATCCTTACTATGTGCTAGATAGAGTACTAAGTGATGGAAGCACAAAGAAAGATAAAAGACAGCCCCTGCTCTTAAGGAGTTTACAGTCTAATTGAGGGGACAACATTCAAGTCACCACATACTAACAAGAAATAGGATAAACTGGATATACTGAACAGAAGAAAAGCATCGATTATAAGACGAACTATAAAGGGGTTATTCTAAAGATATTTTCAGTGAACCTACAGAAGATGAACTTAAATCCCATAAAATTTTTTCCATTACATAAAGGAAAAAGTTTAACCATCTGAGAAAGATCTGAAGAACCTTAAATACCAAAAAGAAAATAGAAAAGGTAGCAGCTAAGTGGCTCTGTAGATAGACAGCCAGGCCCAGGGATGGGAAGTCATGGTTTCAAATATGGCCTCAGATATAGCCTTTTATGTGACCCTAGACAAATCACTTAATCCTCATTCCCTAGTCCTTACCACTCTTCTGCCTTAAAACCAATATCCAGTACTGATCCTAAGGTGGAAGGTAAGAGGTTTTTTTTTAAATAATAGAAAAGAAAGCAACTCATTTCAGGACCATTTCTATCTGAACTAAATGGGGAAAATCACCATCAGGGATATGAGTTATGTACTGATTGGCTCCATGATTCAGAGATGGGAGGTAGGAGTAGTGATTAGAAGCTGCAAAGAGGCAAGTTCAGGTTTGATGTACAGAGTGGGAAAAACTTCTTAACAATTGAAACTATTTGAAAGTTGAAGGGATGACCTTGAAAAAGAGTGAACTTGCCCTCTTTAAACAATGAAGAGATAACCATTTATCTGGCATGTCACTGACAAAATTCTTGTTCAGGTGAAGGTTGAGTCTGGCTGGTCCTAGAGGTCTCTTTCAACTTTTATATTTGGTGGTTTGGTGATTCTTTTTATAAAAGTCTTTTTTATCTAAAAAGTGATAATTATTATTAAGAGGGAAAACGTAGCTTCATTTTGCTGCCTCTTAAAAATAAATGGCAAGTCAAATCTATATGTTCAGATATTTTGTTTTCCAAATAATGCATCTACATTGAAAAATTGTATTCTTTGAATGTTAATAGTTCATTTTATATACTTTTAAAGTCTAGAATATATATGTTCTATATTAGCCCAGGTGACATGGGAAGAACAAATATTTTGGTCTCTAGTTTATGGATTGAAAGACAGCCTCGGAAAGATTAAATGGCATTGCCCTGACAACATATCTAGTAAATGGAAGAGCTAGTACTTGAACCTAGATTTCCTGGCTCTAAGTTTGGCACTTTTGCCACACCATCATACAGTCTCTTTTCTCTCAGTTGTCTCATCTGAATTGACCTCACATAGCACAGTATATGGAACAAGTCACCCCAAGCCATTCTTCAACCTCCCATTACCATAGCAGGAGGCATCTTCCGAGCCCTGACATTGTGCAAATACTCCTCTCATCTCAGCTGCACAGTCTTTGCTCAGAACTGCTTGGAGGATGATGCACTCAATGGCATCTCCTGCTGTGATCTCCCAAGAGGAAAGATTACCCGTGAATTAAGGCATCTACAGCATCCACAATGTGGCTCATTCCCCATATACTCTAATCATCTTACCCAAAAGGCTTTTTTGTTTTATTTTGTTTCTTCCTATCTAAACTTCTGTCTACCACATCTTTCTCTTGCCTTAAATGTGAGCTATAATGACATCATTATAAAAGCTGAAAACACAAAATACCCAGAATAGAAAAGAAAGGAAGATTGTGTTACAATTTGAATTCCAGGGCAAGATAGCCCATATCTTTCCATTGACTATGAAGGTGATTTTCAGAGAAGACTGTGAGATCTAATTGTGCCAAAGGAATTATTGGGCTTCACTGCAAAATTCTAAGCATCCTGTCAATTCGTCTAGAGGGAAGTGAATTATCTGGTATGTCTAATATTTTGGAGGGTAAATAAATTTTACCTCCTTCATTGTGTTTACCATCTTCCCAGGTGTGCTTTGGAGGAACTAGTTCTAAACCCACTTTGAGCTTGCACTTGCTAAGTTACCTGGAAAAAATTATTTCCATTTCCACATCACAGAGCACAATAAACAGCTCTATTCCTCATGAGCCACTCTCAAAGTCTATTCAAGGTTTTTTTAGATGGGTCTGTAAACACATAAGCTTGCCTTTTCCCCCTTGATAGACTTGTTAAATAACATACTTTATGACTTGGTTAGTTGAGCAATTATTTTGTGAATTCAATCAATGTAGACAATAGACCTACTTGTGATGATATTTCAGGCATGTCCTTCCTCATGCCCTTTCTACAATATTAGAGGGTTCAAATTTGCTTCTTCTCTTCCACTTGAACATTGGTCTCAATTCTTCAAAGCATGTTTCCTAAATATAAAGTGTCTGTGTAGGCAAAGTGAATTAGATCATTTGCCAAAACTCTACAAAGTGTGCCAAATATTCTTGGCAATGATCTTCCTTGCTAGTTTGGAAAGTAATGTGTTCTCCAGAGTTATTTCTTTCCTTCCTCTCATCTCAGCAAACAATCCACTTGACCTTTCCAATGTAGAAATCTACTAATGTATTCCACTAACAATGGACTTTCTTTTTCTTTTCTGCATCATTTCTCATAAACTATCCATATCATTGGGTCTTGCAAACATTAAGTTCAAAGGTACCTAGTAATATGCAGAACTAAACATACAGCAAAAACAGCATAGAACTGATGAAAGACAAATCAAGTTGCCTTATCAACTCTGGCATCTTTAGAATCGAAGTTGTCATTAGAAAGAGGTCATTAGATGAAATTAGCTTAGTTTCCTTTTCTAGGGGGTGATGAGTCCCTACAATAATCTCATGCACCTGTTTTAAACTTATCTGAATATAAATGAAGATTAGAGAGAACTAAGAGTAGAGAACAAAACAAAATAAACATATACATTCTCATCTTGGATTTACAGAGAAAAATGTATGTATGCGTGTATGTATACACATAATATATACATAAGTGTGTGAATTATACTATCTATACATCAATGTGTATGTGTGTGTATGTGTGTGTGTAACCCTGAATCTCAATTTGACTATTTTCTACCCTTTTCCTAATTATTTATCAGTTCTTCAAATGGAAGGTTTTAGCATGGGTACTAGAAGGGTCCAAAGCCTTCTACTTAAAACAAGAATTTACTAAATAGTACTTTACTGAGAAAAGACAGCTTCAAAGGTCTCACTTTCACTTAAATTGAAAGCAACTCTACAAAAGAGCACTGATTTGGGGTAAAATTGACTGATTTTATTCTTGGTTGTTATGGAGTATTCAAAAGACAGGTTGTATTGGATTGTTGCTTCAAATCAGGGCTAAAAAAGCAGATTCTCTATTTTAGAAGTTCTAAATATTTTATCTCCTAATAATTTAGTATTTTTTATCCTTAGGGGGAACAAAAAAGGCATGTTCCCAGTATGGGTCAACTCTTCTGGATAGAGGGCATTATACTGCAATACCTAGTATGACAAAAAAGAAAATCAAGCATCTTAGCATCTCTCCTGACTTCCTGTGCCACAAATACCCATTTTGTCTTCATGCTTTATATTTATGCAGATTAGCTACCAACAGCAATTTACTTGAAATATATAATAATAAACACATGTACCAAGTGCTAACCAGTTGTTCCAAATTCAACCTTGATCACATAGGTGCTGTGTGGGGGAAAATGCAAGATGACTGTTTCAAAAATGTAACAAGGCAAGAGCATTCATGATTACTGTATTTTAGCTGGAAAGCACAAGCAAGAAACCACTTAGAAATCATATAGTCTCAAAGAGTATTAAATAAAACAGAATACATGCTCTAAAAGCATTTGAAGATTACACCACATAAAAATATACTACATGTGACACATCTGTAAATACTTTTCCGTACCTATTTTTTGTAATTTCATCTTTTGTAATATTTTGTATGATTGCATCAGTGTGGGGAACTCCACGTTGAATTTTCCTTTACCAATGAAGAAGTAATTCATAGGTTTAAAAGATGCCTAGGATCACTGAGAGGTTAAATGACTCGTCTATGGACTCTAAACTAATAAAGGATAGAAATAGGACTTCAACTCGGACTTTCTAAACCTAGATCCAGTCTTTTATCCCTATACCATTCTACCTCACATAAATATCAATACATATGAATATAAAAATAATACACAAAAATACTTTTTTTCAGAGGGAAGGGTAGAAGAATTTCAGATGTGTGATTTCATCAGTGCAAGGAACTCTAGGAGCTATTCGCAGCACAGAAACACCTTTCAGTGAGATAGATCAGTAATTTAAATGAATCTTGTAGTTCAAAAGATTTGGTAATAATTTCATATCTGGTTGGTCTCAGAAGCAGGATTTAAAAGCAAATACATCTTCCTAGCTCTAAGGCTGGTCATCTACTCATTATACCTCTTCTTTCCTCTTCTATGGAGAGATAATAGATAGAATGGATAAGTGGGTCTATGAATGAAATAGATAAGATATGTGAATCCAGATATAGATATGTAAGTGCATATATGGCAGATCAGGTGGTGCAGAGGAAATAGTCCTGGGTCGGGTCAGGAAACCTCATCTTCTGAAGTTCAAATCTGGGCTCAGGCACTTACTAAATGTGTGACTTTGGCCAAGGCATTTAACTCTCTTTGCTTCAGTTCTTCATCTATAAAATGAGCCGGGGAAGTACATGACAAATCACTTCAGTATCCTTGCCAAGAAGACCCAAAATAGGGTCACATGAAGTCAGACATGACCGAAACGGATGGACAACAAAAACAGTGCATATGCAGAGTGTCCCCAAAGTCTTGGTGCAGTTTTAAGCTTTAACAACTATTAAATATTTTAAGCTACACAATACTTTTCGGATATCTTGTATAACATATATATCTAAGTCTTGATTATTGCAAATTATGAATCCAGAAAAGTGGTCCCCTGTATTCAAAATCACACTATTGAAGATATTATTATGTAAAGTGTGATAAATTGGTTCCAGCCCAGTGGAAATCTGCAGTGTGAATCAAATAATTCAACTATTTCAGAGGATTCATTATTCATACTACTTCCTACCTCAGTGTAGGTGTATATGTGTACATACACATGTGTGCATGCACATAGAAATACATATATGTGAGTACATATAATATTTACATGGGATCCCTTCCTAATTATCCATGTTAATAACAGAAACAAGTATACAAAGAATGAATAACATGAAAGAGGACAATTCCTAATTGACCAAAGAAAATCAATATTTGATGATTTTTGTGGCTGATTACTACCTTTTTAGTAATGCTCTGAGTACCGATATTAAAATTAGTTTCCCTTCTCTAAGTATATATCAACCAGTAGAAGGAAAAGTTGCTTAAAAATGTCTGCCTACTGGTAGGAGAAAGCCAGATTGGGGTTAAAATATGCAATAGATAAGAATACATACATGCAGATGCACATGCGTCTAAATATGTTTCAGGTGTATATATGTATATGTGTTGATCTATGTATCGAATATTTGCATATACACACAAATTTGCATATATATACACCTACATGTGCAATGGAGAATCTTTACAGAATTAGGGAAGCCTAATACATTTCCATATACTAAAGAGCACAAATTGTGTATTTTCTCCAATATGCCTATGATGTATAAAGCATGTGAGCAGAATAAGGCAATAGGAGGATGTGCCATTGGGATCCCCTAATAGTCCACCTCCTATGTATGTCCCACGGCCACACATACCTATAATATCATTTCACTCTCTCTTTTATTTCATTACACCTTCTGACAGATCAGCTGGGGAATCTACACGAACTAGAGATAGGCCAGCCACACAGTCTACACAGGGGTATCCAGTGGCAAAATATCAATTATCACCTTCCCATTTGAGAAGCAGAAGATTGGATTTCAGGTGGGTCTCCATGGCCCACTTGTGTTCAGTTCAATTCTAATGCTTTTATAAAATATCTTGATTCTTTCTGAAGAACAAAGGAGATAAAATCCCTGATTGGACCAAGACAAACCTGAATAAAAATGGAAAGCTAATTTAGTGAGGGCCAGTAAACCAGATATTGCATAGAAAGCTATCTCAATAGCACATGTATAACTTATATCAAATTATTTACTCTTTCAGGGAGGAGGCAGGGGAAGGAACGAGAGAGAATTTGGAACTCACAAAGCTAGCAAATAAATGTTAAAAATTGTTTTTACATGTAATTGGGAAAAAAATCAAATATTACTGAATATATAAAAGAAGGTCCTGGAGAAAATGTTAATTAGTCATATTACATTTAAAAGTGTTGGGTTTTTTTCAATCTATCTCAAATACAGAAAAAGAAAGCACACTGGAAAAGGGTGATAATATCCACAAGGGGAAAAAAAATGCTTTTAAGTTGGAGACACTGATCAGATTGGAAGTTTCACTTGTCTTGGGCAACATTAATCTTTATAGGATCATAGACTTATATGTCTGGAGTTGGAAAGAAGTACAGAGAATATCTAATTCCTCTCTCCCCTACCACCTCATTTCAAAGTTGAGAAAACTGAGGCTCACTTAACCAAGTGAATTGCTTAAAGTCATATAGATTGTTAATGGCAGAAGAAGCATTTGATCTCCAGTCCTCTGACTCTAGAATTTTTGTTAGTGCCCAACTAGTGTGAGAAATAACTAAGAAAGCAGCTGCCTGAGAAGCTTATTCTAGAGAACCACCAAAGTCATTCCTCATAAATCCAATTGCTGATCTCAGCTAACTTAGGGAAGGCAGAGAGGAAGAGACCTCTCATCCTACCCACACAAAATATATAAAGGTCATCTTGGAACTCAGAGATAAGTTTCTACTTAAGGATATATTCTTCTGTTGAGCTCCTGGGTAACACGTGTGACAAAGAAAGATGAAGGAGAAAATTAAAGTGGGGAAAAGGAAAAGGAAGAAAACTGTGAGTGGCCAATTGGGATCTCAAAAAGGTGGGCAACTGTCCTTATCCATCCAAGTCTCATTTATTTTCTCCAATATAGACAACCAAGACCTAAGCCAAACTGGCATAGATCTCTTCAATTGGGTTAAAATATTTATTACTTGTTGTCCAGGATGCTAAATCGCTCTGAAGAGAGCTCATTTGTTCTCTCAAGTTCTCCATTACCCCTATGGGGGCTCTAGAGAGAGCTTTGAACTGAGAAAAAGAACTGGCAGTAATTAAATACAAAAGGCCTCCCATTGCTGTCTTTGTGCCTCTGTTTTGGCAGCTTGTTCCAGCCGAGCATAAGGGGGAAGATTTGATTTTAATCACACAGATTTCATATTTTATTTCACTCATTAAAATTCCAGATAAGGATTTAGTTCAGCATTTTGTGGTCTCCCTGCATATGGGAAGAGGGTCATTTTTCCATACTGTAAAGGTTGTCTAATTTTGGACTCTCCTATAGCCTGAAAAGATTGCTTCTGTACTGTTGGAGACCAAGGTATGAGACATTTATGGAAAGGGATAAACATGGGGAAAAAAAAGAAGATTCAGGCTGACATGCCACCACCCTGTAATTACAACCATGCTGTTGCTGCTCAGCCAAAGTGCAAAAAAATAAAAAATCAATTATCCACAGAAGCAGGCTGGAATCAAGATGAAGAAAAACTTTTCTAAGAGAAGTTATCCAGAATTTCCAATCAGATGAAAAATGAGAAATTCTGGGATTTCACTCAATAATGTTATTCTGGAATTGAGAGAAAGGATTCTTTTCACTAGAAATATTTCATGAGACTCTATTCCTAGACCAATGCTCTTTTCACTTATCCCCTTTGCCTTCGCAAACCTCAAGCTCTTTTTTTGTCTTTCTCAGCTATATTTTGTGGGAGGGCCCCAATTCCCCATTTTTTCTCAGCTATGCTGAGGCCTAGGTTTTTTTTTTTATTTTCAAAATTCTTTTAATTTTATTTTTTTTAGAAAATATTTTCCATGGTTACATGATTCATGTTCTTACTTTCTCCTCCCCACAACCCCACTCCCCATAGCTGACATGTATTTCCACTGGTTTCTTCATGTGTCATTGATCAAAACCTATTTCCATATTATTCAGAGTTGCACTAGGGTGGTCTTCTAGGGTTTACTTCCCAAATCATGTCTGCATCAACCCATGTGTTCAAGCAGTTGTTTTCCTTCTGTGTTTCCACTCCTGTAGTTCTTCCTCTGAATGTGGGTAATGTTCTTTTCCATAAATCCCTCAGAAATGTCCTGGGTCATTGCATTGCTGCTAGTACAGAAGTCCATTACATTCAATTTTACTACAGTGTATCAGTTTCTGTGTACAATGTTCTTTTGGCTCTGCTCCTTTCACTCTGCATCAATTCCTGGCGGTCATTCCAGTTCACATGGAATTCCTCCAGTTTATTATTCCTTTGAGCGCAGTAGTATTCCATCACCAACAGTTATCACAATTTGTTCAGTCATTCCCCAATTGATGGGCATACCCTCGTTTTCAGTTTTTTACTACCACAAAGAGCACAGCTATAAATATTTTTTACAAGTCTTTTCCCCTATGATCTCTTTGGGGTACAAACCTAGCAATGGTATGGCTGGATCAAAGAGTAGGCAAAATTTTAGTGCTCTTTGGGGATAGTTCCAAATTGTAAGGCCTAGTTTTTTGACTTGGTTACTGTTAACAAATCTGTATTCAGGACCTCAAGTTAGGAAACTTTTGTTGATTAGTCCATTTTGATTAAAAACTTTGACTCGTACTTCTCTTGATCTAAGAGTTTTCTATTTGTTTCATTGATGGACCCCAGAGAAGAAATCTAGAACAAATAGTGGAAACCAAAAGGAGGAACATGGGAACATTGGCATAGGGATGGAGGGGACTTCAGAGGTTTTCTAGTAAAAAATCTTCATTTTATAGAAGGGGAAACTGAGGCTCAGGGAGGTTAGGTGACCTGCCCAATGTCAATCTGCTAATAAGAGGTAGATTGAAAATGCAAAATTTTATTTTCTCACTCCAAATCCATTGGTCTTTCTACTTTAAGTTGTTTTCTAACAATTAGAACTGACCCCAAATGTAGTTGTTGTTGTTTATCCTTCATTTTCAAAGAGGACCAGTGACATCATGGGGTGATATCTTGACTAGCTTGGGAATTAGGCTTAAGTGAGGCAGAGTTGTGCAAAGTGGTCAGTCTCTCTCTTTCCAAAGTCATCGAAGTCTAGTGGCAAGCAAAAGTTAGAACGATTTTAGATGGCCTCAGATGCAGTAGAAGACTTTGGCATTTTCCATTCCTGACCAAACTCTAGGTACTCCATAGCACCCGCTTCAACTACCTTCATGGCCATTGAAATAAATTATTCTTATCTGCCCATTCTTCCAGAGGTTGTAGATTATTTATACATGGAAGAGTATTCAAGGAATTAGACTAAAACGTGACTAAAGTGTCCATATTCTTTGACCCAAAGACCACATTATTAGGTCTTTCCACTCAAGAAGGTCAAATTCACAAAGAATATTTACTACATACACCAAAACATTCATTGTAACATTCTTTTTCTTGTGGCAGCAAAGAACTAGAAACAAATTAGATGCTTATCACCTGGGGTGAGGCTAAACATATAATGGCACATGAATATAACAAAATATCACTTTGCTAAAAAAAACAATGAATATGAAGAATTTAGAGTCATATGATTAATAATAATTTTATTAAATTTATGGAAGGCAAGCAAGGAAAATTTTGTAAACATAGAGATCCAGAGAGATGGAGATATAATTATATTTTATATAATACATATAAATATCTGTATGTAAATTTGTATATACGTACTACATACAATGAATAAAACAATGTCATACAACCCACTTCTGTTGTAATTGATTTTGCACTGAGGGCATTAAACTTCATCCCCTACCCAGTTCCCCAGTTCTTCCAGGGTCCTGTCCATAAGACCTGAAGCCCAGGAGACTGTAAGATTACATGGCAAGATCAGATTTATTGTTGTTTATGATTTGGTCATATCCATTGTGTCTAATTCTTCATTATCCCATTTGGAATTTTCTTGGCAAAAATCTTGGAATGGTTTGCCAATTTCTCCTCCAAATCATTTAACAGATGAGGAAACTGAGGAAAACAGGATTAAGTGAGTTGCCTAGAATCAACCAGCTAGTATCTCAACTGGTAAATTCAAGTCTTTTCTTCACTATCCCACTTTGCTGCTTCTGAAGAGATTTCCCCTAACATGCCTCTACAACCCCAATATCTCAATGTCTCAGGCCCATCATTTAAATCCTACTTTCTCCCCATTGATCCCACAATATATGCCCATACCTTCCACTGTGCCATCTAAAACTACCCTTCTACAATTAACTCACTTCTCTTCATTTTGGGCTTGTTCCTTTATAGCTGTCTCCATTCTCTCACCAAAACCTATCTCATCCTGGATGACAATGGATCCCAGAGCAGTGAGCAGTCTTTCTAGACCTGGATACAATTTCTCTCTCTTATCTTTTATTCAGTGGTCCTGGAGGAAGAGTTTAGAATACTCCTTGCTCTCTGTTGACACTTCCAAACTCTCTCTCTACTTTTATTCAACAACCTCTCCTCCTTTGAGATTCCCACCATTTATCACTTAGTTTAGATTCTGATAGCTTTTATCTCTGGATTTCTACCCACCCACCCACCCCAACTCACAATATTTGTTTTCCTTATTCAACAAGTTGAGTCTTGACCCATAGTTCCCCTCTCCATCCTGACTCCTTGACCTCATACATGTTGACATTCTCCTAAATATCTACAGTTCTCGTTCTCATTTCTTCAACTCACTCAGCTTCAGTACTTTATTCCACCTTATCTATACACTGAGATGATCACACCCTGGACTTTACTATTGCCCCCAAGTGATCTTTTTTTTTTTTTCATGATCAAAGGACCATGGAATTTTTTTATTCCAGCACAATATCTTTAAATCTCTCTGACCCTTATTACTTTGCCAGATCATTGCCCTTGCTCTACTTATATTCTCTTCCTTTCTCAATCTTAATACTTTATAATGAACTATGATACTCCACTCTTGAATCTCCTGAAATATGGCTTCTGAATTTGTAATTAAATTGAAACTGCTCTAATCTAGTGGCCTCTTCTTGATTCTCATTCTTCTTGACCTTTTTGCTCTTTTTGACACTTTTGATCACTTTCTCTTCCCAGATACTATCTTTATTATGGGTTTTTATGATATTATGCCCTCTTCGTTCTCCTCCTACATGTGTGACAGATCCTTCTTAGGCTTCTTTGCTGATTTTTTATCAGTGTTAAGCTTTTAATCACCTATACAGCCCAGATCTACTTTTCTTTTCTCCCTACACTCTTTCATGTTGAGATCTCATCAATTCCCATGAGTTTAAATATTTTCTAGATGTAGATTGACCACTAAGCCTATCTATTCAGCTCTAATCTCATTCTTGAGCTCCAATCCTATATCATGAACTACTTATTAGATATTTTGAAGCAGATATTCCAGAGGTATCACAAGCAAACTTTTGTATTCTTTGTTATTTATGCATATTTTTTAGCCCACGAGAATCTCATTGCATTCTAACCCTGAGCCAGAATCCCTGTACTGGTCTAGGAGAGGTCTGGCTTAGAATGGCCTGAAAATTAAATATCTCCTTGTAAATTAATCTGAGGTGACAAAGGCATCAATAAAATAAAATGCATCAATAAAAGGCTTTAAAAAAAGTAATTTTTTTCACTCCTTTTAAGTCCCTTCCCCCCCCCCCCTTTAATAAGATTTTGGAATACATTTAAAACCTTACTTATTTATAAAAAATCAGTTTCACAAATACAAGAAGGATGGGACATTGCAGTCTCATTTTGTTTCATTCCTGAAAGACATTATTGAACTTTAGTATATAGTAAGATAAATGAGTCAACAAGAACCAATAAAAATGTTTTATAACCTTAGGATATACTAAGAGAAGAATAGCTTCAAGGAATAAGGAGTTAATAGCTCTACCAGTCTCTGTCTGAGTCAAACCACAATCAGAGCATCCTATTCTACTCTGGGTACCACATTTTAGAAAGGACACTAACATTCTAGATTATCCAGAGAAGAGCCACCCCATGGTGAAAGGACTCAAATTTATTACACAAGAAATCTGTTTGAAAAAAATGGAGATGTTTAGGTGGCAGTTCATGCTATGTTGTCTGTTATGCCCTTGCAAGAGAATGATATCCTTCCTACTAGAGTACTTACACCAACTTTCATAGCAGGTTTTATTGTAGTTACTAACACTATCACCATCTCCTTACTCCTACAGGACAAAAAGGACCATAATTTATTTCTAGGTCCTAACTTCAGTGGAGCTACATAGCACAGTGGGTGGAGAACTAAGACTGGGGTCAAATATTCTTTAATTCAAATCTTGCCCTAGACCAGGGGTCGGTAACATATAGCTCTTGAGCCATATCTGGCTCTTTTGAGGGTCAGATATGGCTCTTTCTGCAGGAGCCATAAAGTCAATTTTTTTTTAGGCGCTGTTACAGGAGCATGAACTGTGAGCACTGTACGGCTCTCACGAAATTACATTTTAAAAAATGTGACGTTTATGGCTCTCAAGGCCAAAAAGGTTACCTACCCCTGCCCTAGACACAAACCATATTACCCTGGGCAAAGTTCTTCTCCTGTTTGCCTCTGGTGAAGTTTCCTTTTCTCTAAACTGGAAAATACCTCCCATGGTTATTGTGAGAATCAAATGAGATTATAATAGTAAAACCTTTAGTAAATCTCTTGGTTTGTAGTAATCACTATTTAAGTATTAGCTATCACCATCATCATTATTATTACTTTTAACTCTTTCATCTTGTTTTGCCTAATATGTCCCAGTAGAATATTTCATTAGTGAATATAAAACCAACTTAGGTAAAGACATCCAAGGTAAAGTAAGTTAACCCAATTATGGTATTTATGATTGAGGAAACTGAGGCCCAATGAGGTTAGCTGACTTGCCCAGGGTCATATAGCTAATATGTCTAAGGTAGGATTTGAAATTGGGTCTTCTTGACCCCAAGTTCAGCATTTTATTTACTATAACATGTTGTCTCAAAGGAATAGATCTCCGAACTGGATTTAATGACAAAAAAAAAAACAATATGCTGTTAGTAAAGCTGGAAATAATCCCATCATCCTAGAAAATAATTTAGAATAATTCAAGTTCACCAAAATGCTTGCAACCCCTTGATCTGACAATCCCACTATGAGGCATATACCCTAAAGCTGTTGACATCAGAAAAAGTCCCATGCATAATAAAATATTCAAGGCAGCACTCTTCATGGTTATAAAAAAAATTGGAAACACAGGGAGTGCTCATCAGCTGGGGAATGACAGTATAAATTATGATATACGAATGTAATAAATTATCATAGCATTGTAAGCAATGAATAAAGGAGAAATTCGGGAAACATGAGAAAACTTGTATGAAATGGTATAAAATAGAGAATAGAACTAAGAGAATAACATACACAATGACAACAATACCATTAAAAATAACACTAAAAGGCAGCCAAATTCAAATTCCTTTCAATGATGCATCTTGGTCCTAGAGAAAACATGATGAAACCGAATGGAACATATACTTCTAGGTGAGATTACTCTCACAGTTTTACTTAATTTTTTTCTTCTTACACAATAGTATTTAATAAAGATGGGCTCCATGATTGTGACAAAAAAAACCCTCAAAAAAGAATAATTTTAAAATAAATGAGCCTCATTTAGTCAATTATTTATTCATAAAACATATATGCCTACTATGTGTAAAGCTATGTGCTGAAGAGATTTTTTTTTAATTATGATCAAGATTATATAGAATTCTAAAGCTTTCACTTTCGTGAATACTCATTAAATGTAGCTAAGTGGCACAGCAGATGGCTGGTTGTTGTTCTTTGTACTTGAAGAGGACCAAAATGATATCACCTTGTTGAGGTCAGTGTTTATAACATGTCTGACTGTGGCTGATCAAACCACAATTTCTCCAACACAAATTGGTCACAAATAACCCTGGAGAAGCAGAGAGAGCATCAGATTTACAGCCAGGGAGCACTAAATTTAAATCAGCCTGCATGTCACTTATCTGCCTCAGTTTCCTCATCTGTATAACTGCAGGTAATGATAGCACCTATCTCCCAGGGTTGCTGGAGGATCAAATGCAATAATGTTTGTAAAGTGCATTGCTAACCCCAAAGTACCATATAAATACCACCTATCATTATTAATGTAGGTGTAGCTAATAAAATGTCTCCATTCCACAGATGGACAACTGAATCTCAGAGGGGTCATATGGTTTGCCCAAAGTAACTCAGTTAAAAGTTGCAGAGCTAGGACTTGAAATCAGGTCACCTGGTTTCAAGTATCAGGCTACTGCCTCTATGCTTTACTTGCTTTACAATTCCTGCCTTCAAGGAGTTTCTGTTTTCAAAGATTAATTTATTTGAATCAATATCAGGTTCATTTCTCACTCTGTAGCTTAGCAGCACTAAATGTAAAGGTTTCCTTCTTCCTATGTACTGAGTAAAGAAACAAATCCACTGGCTTTAATTTTTATATATGATTAATCAACCAACCAATAAGTCTTTCCCAATCCTTTATTTTGTGCAAATTTTTTTAAACCCTTAACTTCTATGCATTGGCTCCAAGGCAGAAGAGTGGTAAGGGTTAGGGCAGCAATGAGGGTCAAGTGACTTGCCCAGGGTCACACAGCTGGGAAGTGTCAGAGGTCGGATTTGAACCTAGGACCTCCCATCTCTAGGCCTGACTCTCAATCCACTGGGCTACCCAGCTGCCCCTTTTGTGCACATTTTTTCTGTGAACATACATAGTCATGGCCCTGACCTCAGGAAGATTCTGTTCTAGTCAGGAAGAACATATTAAGGCATGATATTTGCTAAAGGATAGAAAAGAGGATTAAATGCTAAATTGTGTGGTTCAAGTTTTATGAGTAAAACAATGTTATTTAGCCAAAAGATCTGAAGATTTCCCTACTACCAATATTCCCTCCCATTTCTGTAAAACAAAAGACATGCTGATGACTGTCATAGAAGGAAAATGTTAGAAATAACTCCTTTTCCTCAAATTTCTAGATTTGAAAGAAATGCAAACTACTGGCTCTACTCGTGACCTAACTAGAACTAGATTGAGTAATGCAGGACCTTTCTGTGATTACCCAAATTTTGATATTAAAACACCCCATCATGGGGGCAGCTGGGTAGCTCAGTGGATTGAGAACCAGGCCTGAGATGGGAGGTCCTAGGTTCAAATCTGGCCTCAGACACTTCCCAGCTGTGTGACCCTGGGCAAGTCACTTAACCCCCATTGCCTACCCTTACCACTCATCTGCCTTGGAGCCAATACACAGTATTGATTCCAAGATGGAAGATAAGGGTTTAAAAAAAAAAACACCCCATCATCACTTGTTTAGTTTCTCAGTGAAAAGAGTAGGGAATGGGAGAGGGAGAGGGGAATAGATGTAGAGAAAGAGATGAGGAAGAAGAGAGAGAGAGACAGACACAGGGTGAGGGTGGTGGTTGGGGAGTGCATAGAATTGTCTAGCAGAAATGGAATTGGCTGTAGTCAGAAAGGCTTCCATTCAAATTATGCCTCAGACAAATATTAGCTAAATTATCATAAGCAAACTACTTAACCAATCAGTGCCCCCAAGCAATTTAAGTCTTTTTTAAAACAATTTAAGCAATTTAAATTACAAACCATTTGCTGATTTACATAAATGGAATTTACATACTGGGAATCCCAACATGGGTAAAATCATAGGTCTGCCCTTCTCCTCTCTTGCTTCTTTCCACCCTTATCCCCAAAAATGTAAGGTGGCAAGTTCTAAACAGGCAGACTGGTTGTTGGGATTCAGGAGAGGATGGGGCCAGGAGGGGGGCGGGGGGGGAAAGGAGTTGAAAGTTTCTTCAACAATCCTGTCAGATAAAATTTGACTATATTTCCTTGTTTGATTAAAAAACATGTCATGATTATACATTCTCAGGCCCCTTTAATGTAAGCTCCTAATGCTCATGAGCAAGATTAGCAAAGATAAGACATCTAAGAACCCAGTTCAAGTCTCATACTTGAAAGAGAAAAGGTATTCCAATATAACTGTCATATTTAGGGGTACCCTGTGAGGTCCCTCCAGCACAATATTACGATAACTCCAATTTGGTTATATTTCTAATTATCATGCTGGACTGTGTGCTTTCTTAACAAATTTTAAAGAATAGTTTCCTAGTTCTAGCAGAAATTATGACATTTGCAAACAAAGCATATTATGAACTGAAAAATCCAGCTCTACTCAATAAGTCCCCTAAGATCTCAGACAAAACATTCTGATTTTTTAAAATCTTTATCTTTTATATTAGAAATCAATCCTAAGTATTAGTTCTAAGGCAGAAGAGAAGTAAGGGTAGGTAATAGGGGTTAATCCTAATTGGGGTTATGTAATTTGCCCAGGGTCACACAGCTAGAAAGTATCTGAGGCTAAATTTGAATTTAGGACCTCCTGTCTCCAGGGGTGGCTCTCTGTCCACTGAATCATATAGCTCATGGGTTTTCAATACTCTCACAATTTGGACCTTTATAACTTTTCCTGTTTTATTATGTTTTCCTCCCCTTCATATACTCAGCAATAAAGTTGACACTGGCCTCCTTGCTCTTCTTTATACAAGGTCTCCTAATTCCATGCCTTTTTACTGGCTCTTGCCCATGCCTAGAATGCTCTCCTTCCTTCCTACTGACACCTCCTGCCTTGCTTCAAGATTTAGCTCTAATCCCCTACTTCCTTCTAAAATTGCCTTCAATTTACCCTTTATAGATTTTGGTGTATCTAGTTGTTCTCATGCAATCTCTCTCATTGTAATGTAAGTTCTCTTCAGGACCAGGACTATTTTTTATATCCTCAGTATTTATTGCTATGCCTGGCACTTTGCCAATAAATTAATAATAATAACAATAATAATAAAAATAATAATAATAAATACCAATTGACTGACAAAAATAGTGAAAATATTAATTGAAACAATCTCCTCCCAACTACCAAACCTAACCAATCTGGTTTACTCTATACAGGAAAGGGGGAATTAAAATTAATAGAAAATATCATAAAATATAAACATATGTACCTTATGTTGTTCCCAAGTATCATTGACTGATAACAGAAATTACCATTGTTCTAAAACACATTTTTTTAAAATCAAAATTATTTGTTCCCATTAGTAGTAAGCTTTAATAAAATCATTTATTTACCTGAAATCTGTTTGAGTTAAAATTTCAAAGCCATGTTATAAAATTCTTTATAACATTTTTAAGTCCTCAAAACAAAATTAATTGAATTCACTTTGATTTTCATTTTAATTTAGTTATATTGATATTCTTTTTTTGTTCATTATCACTTCCCCAAAACTCTTTCTCTTTGCTTTGCCCTCCCATAGAATGCTCCTAAGTAATAAATAAATACATTCAAGCAAAACCAATTGACACATTGTTCATGTATGAAACTATATTCCTCATTCTAAACTTATAGTCCACTACTTCTTGATGGAGAGGCAAGAGACATGATACATCATCAGTCCTCTCAAGTCATGTTTGGACATGGCATTGATCTGAGTTATGAAGTCTTTCAACATTGTTTTCTTTTATGTTCTTATGATCATAGTGTAAATTGTCCTCCTGGTTCTCCTTATTTTATTCTGCCTCAATTCACACAAGTGTTACCGAGTTTCTCTTAATTCTTCATATATGTCATTTTTATGGTACAATAATAGATCTATTACATTCACTTACTAGAATTTGTTCAGCCATTGCCCAACTGATAAGCTAACTTTCCTTCCCATTCTTTGTTATTACAAAAAGGAACAGCTGTAAAGGTTTTTGTATATGAGGGATTTTTTTTCCTTCTGTCTTTCATCTTTTTGTTCTATATTGCTATGTACTTATTAGTTGTATCACTGGGTCAAAATTATAACATTTAAATGACTTCTTTTAGTCCAATTGCATATTGATTTTCTAGAATAATTTAGACAATATTCCACAAATAGTGCCTGTGTGCCTATCTTCCCATAGCTTCTGAAATGTATCATTTTCATTCTTTGTTATCTTTGTTAATCTCTTGTATGTGAGATAAAACCTGAGAACTTATTAGTGATTCTTTTATTACTGATTTAATAGTAGCAAATAATAGTAGCTAAAATTTACATAGGGCTTACTATGAGAAGGCATGGTGCTAAGCACTTTACAATAATTATCTCACTTATAACATGATTTAATATGTTTGTTGATAACTTTTGCTTTTTTATCTCTTAATTTCCTGATTATATTTTCCCATTATCCCTGAGTAATCACATACACACAATTAAATTAAATATTTAAAAAAATTTTAAATCACAAATATGTAATGACAGATGCATGTCATATTTCATCACACACATTCAATGATTAAATATAGACATATTAAATATAAAGCACTTTGGGGAAGTGATTAAGTGGCCCAGTGTATGGAAAACTAGACTTTGAATCGGGAAGATTCATTTTCATAAATTCAAATTCAGCTCCACTCACTTACTAATGGTGTGACCATGGGTAAGTCACTTGACCCTATTTGCCTCAGGAAAGAAATGGCAAACTATTTCAGTATCTTGCCAAGAATATATCCCCTTTCCAAAGCCCTTTGTTCATATGATCAATTTCTATCAATTTTTGTAGGACTGTTTTTGCTAGTCTATTTGTTTGTTGTTCAATAAACAATGTGTTATATTTACTGAAAAGACAAAAATTCTTAAGGATTGATTGAATGAGCAGTCAGACAGACAGACACAGATTCAGATAGATAGAGAGATTTTTTCTAACTTGTAAATTTATTTGGACTGCTTTATGAAACTTAAAAAATTCTCTAGATTGAGTTACAAACTACATCTTGTAATTGGTAGTTATATAGTTTAAAATATTTTATAAATAAACTGTCAGAAAATTAAAACTGGAGGTCACAGAAAAAGATTAATAATTTCCCTCTGATTTGTGCATTTCTACCAGCTATTGTTTGGATTCATATGATTCTGATATGGAGAAAGATGTCTACCTTGTTCCATTTCCCACATGAGTTCAGGAAAAACATTTTGACATAAATCCTAGCTATTAAGACTTTGGGTAAGGCACAATTTCTCTAAGCCTCAATTTCCTCATCTGTAAAATATGTGTGATACTAGATGACCTCCGGAACACATTTACTATTCAAAAATTATTAATTCTAAAATATGACATCTGACCTTTCTACCTACCTTGAAGACTCCCACACTCATCTTTCTGTATTCATTTCTAGATGAAACTCTTTATCACCCATCTTCCTTTTGCTAACTCAGCTCAATGACACCTGCAACTGCTTTTGCTCTAACTCTGTTATTTGCTTGTTGATTATGGGCTAGAAAATGGAGATGATTTGCTCTTTTTCCCTTTTTTTATCTTCCAGCAAAACTCCTTTTGCATTAATGTTGTTTTAAGTTGCTACAGAGCTACAAAGAATAACGTAAAGTGAGAAAGAGAGCTAGACCTGAAGCCCAAGAACTGGATTCAAATCCCATTTCTACTCTACTTTGCATTGTTTTACCTTCAATTCAGTAAATATTTACTAAATGCCTACTATATGCCAAGAACTAGGCTAAGTGCTGGGAATACAAATTTTAAAAAAGTATGGTACTTGCCTTCAAGAAACTTACAATCTAATGGGAAAATACAACTCACAAAAGGAGGCTGGAACATAGAATCATGCTCCAAAGAATTGAAACTAAGCAGAGCTGCAGTTGCAAAGTGCAGCAATAAGCTTCAGTTGTTTCACTATAAAATGATGAGGGTTATACTCTAGTCCTTTTTAGCTCTCATTCTAAATTCTTCTCCCATTCTTCTGTAAGCATCTTACAGGGCATCCTTTTTGCCTTTACTTGCATCCTGTTAATTAACTTGACTAGTCCAAACCCTTGAACACTGGACTTGAAGTTGGAAGACCTGTGTTTGCATGAAGGGCAAGCATGTGACATCAAAGGAGTGTGAAAGGGAATTCTTTATTCCCTTTTTCTGTTTTTAATCAATCTACTTAACCCATACTTAATTCATACTTAACCCCTATTTAACACTTTGTTAGCCATCAAGTAAGAGAATTCACAAATCACTTACTTGGAGAGCTCCACCCTTTTAACCCAATCAATCAGAAACTTGTGAATCCTTTGATAAGAGTTGATACTCTCAGATGGTGAGAAGTGGATCCCACAGACACTGCCCTCCCTGACAGTGCTAGGGAATTTGGAAACTGTGATTTGCCCCTGCGAAGAGGGGAAAGACCAAGAAGTGACTATAAAAAGTCCTTAATTTCTTTGGCTGTAGTCATCTTCAGCCTGAAAATGGAGTTTGGAGGATCTTGGACTGGGACTGCATCTTGGAGCTATGACTTTGGACTTGGACCTCAGCTTTGACTTGGGACCTTGGCTCTTGGACTGTTTCTTAGGCTTTCCTTTCCTGGCTTCTGGAGAGATATTAGTTCTGGAGAGGCCTTCTCCTCTTGGAGGAGGCCATGTGGGTGGAACACCAGGTCCTCTGGTGAAGGATTAACAAGCCCTGCCAGGCTGACACGAGGACCAGAGCAATATTTAGTGTGATAGGCTAGACATCTTCTCTACCCACTTTTTGTATTCCTCTACTTTCACTCTTTCCACTTCTTCATAAATAAAAGCTATTAAAAGTCATTTTGACTTGAGTTATAATATTTTAAATCAGTGATCACCATATTATTTTAGAATTCTTACATATTTAGTCAAACTCTTCATTTAATTCCTTACACATGTCATATAAGCATTCTGGCTATCAGTTTCTTAATTTTCAAAATGGTAATCTTAATATTTACATTATCTACTAGATACGCTAATTGGAAGGAAAATACTTTGGACATGGTTAACAAAAGAACTACCCAAAGTCAAATTATTATTACTGGGTTTTATGCAGAAAGTATAAAGAAGAGGAATGTCAATGTATAGCAATAACTAAAGAGTAGGGATGCCATACCAAGATAAATTCAGAATGGTTAAGTGACTTAAATATAAAGAAGGAAATTATAAGTAAATTAGTTGAACATGGAATACTATATTTGTCATATCTATGAGAAAGGAAAGAACTTAAGACCAAGCAAGAGATGGAGACTATTACAAAATGTAAAATGAATAATTTTGATTACATCAAATTAAAAAGTTTTGTATAAACAAAACCAAGGCAACCAAAATTAGAAGGGAAGCAACAAATTTAAAAAAACCTTTATAACAAAAACCTCTGACAAAGGTCTAATTTCTCAAACGTATAAGGAACTAAATCAATTTTACAAAAAGACAAGCCATTCCCCAGTTGATAAATGAGCAGGGGACAAGAATAAGCACTTTTCAGATAAAGAAATCAAAACTATCAATAAGCACATGAAAAGGTGTTCTAAATATCTCATAATTAGAGAACTACAAATCAAAACAACTCTGAGGTATCACCTCACACCTAGCAGATTGGCTAATATGACAGCAAAGGAAAGTAATAAATGTTGGAGGGGATATGGCAAAATTGGAACACTAATGCATTGCTGATGGAGTTGTGAATTGATCCAACCATTCGGGAAGGCAATTTGTAACTTTGCCCAGAGGGCTTTAAAAGACTGCCTGCCCTTTGATCCAGTCATACCACTGCTGGATTTGTACCCCAAAGTGATAATAAGTAAAAATATACGTATAAAAATATTTGTAGACATGCTTGTTGTGGTGGCAAAAAAAATTGGAAAATGATGGGTTGTCCATTGATTAGGGAATGGCTGAATAAATTGTAGTATCTGATGGTGATGGAATACTACTGTATTGAAAGGAATAATGAACTGGGGGAATTCCAAAGGAACTGAAATGACCTCCAGGAAATGATGCAGAGCTAAAGGAGCAGAACCAGGAGAACATTGTACATAGAGATCCATACACTGTGACATAATGAAATGTACTGGACTTCTCTACTAGCAGCAAATACAATTATCCAGGACAATTCTGAGGAACTTATAAGAAAGAAAACTATCCACATTCAGAGAAAGAACTGTGAGAGTAGAAACACCAAAGAAAAACATTTCCTCGATCACATGGTTTGTTAGGGATATGATTGAGGATGTAGGCTAAATGATCATCACCCTATTGCAAATATTAATAATATACAAATGGGTTTTGAATAATGATACATGTAAAACTCAGTGAAATTGCTTGTTAGCTCCTGGAATGGTAAAGAAAGAGGGGAGGTAAAGAACATGAATCATTTAATCATATAACAATATTCTACATTAATTACTTTTTAAGAAAATTAAAAAATTAAAGAATAAAAATGGTTTTCCAATGAGTCATATAAAAATCTAGAATCAGGGGGCTTCTTCTACTCACAAGCTACTGTGAGCAGCAAAGACAAAACATCTACCAAAGATCTCTATCACTTTTTGCATAACCAGAAGCAACTAGTAGAGATAAAAAATGGGGAAAGAGTGGGTGGTTGAAATGGGAAACAAGGAGAAGTAAGTTCAGCTTGTCCTTTATTTTGTTCCCTGAAAGTTAGGTTTAGAGGAAAATGTGTTCCCTCTTCCCTGCAATGAAGGCTTCTGTTCTCCTTTCTCCTTCCTGCCTTTCTCTCTTTTGCATGCTAGCTCCTCATTGCTGATTCTTAAAGAATAAAATTTTGCCTATCACAGTAGGATGTCAGACCCTGCATACATCAGAAATCTGTGCACTCTCTCTTCCTTTTACTCTTGTCTTAGCTGTGAACTTTCCTTCATTAAAAATGTCTCATTTCTGGCTCATCTTTTACTGCTCTCTTCAGCTAAACTGACCATAGCATATGTTGTTTTCTATCTTGATTCTCTTTTCTCCTGCAACTTTCATAATCATTTTTTCCCTACTCACTTTTCCCTAAGTCAGTAAAGTGCTCATTCCACCTGTTTTTGCTTCTCATATTTCTACCAGTTAGAATAGCATCCGGATTTCCTGGCTCTATTGCTTCCAAACCTCAATGAAATTTTCTTTTTCACTGGTATCCCTTCTATCTCTGTTAAAATGATCTCCCTCCCAAATAATAGCACAAGCCTTTTCCTTCTTCATCCTTGCCCAGCCTAAGTATTTTACCACCTTATGTGTCTGCCTTTGGAAATCAAAGTGGTCATGAGGAAAATCCAGTGGCTTGAACCCTAGAGTAAGCTGCCAAGAAATTCAAGCTTTAGTCTCTCAGGGCTTCTTCTAAATTAAATCAGAGCCACATCAGATGGTTGGTAACCCCAGTCTATTATGGTTAATTTCATCATTTCACTGAAGTAAGGAACAATGAAAATTCAACTAGGTCCTAATCATAATGGGACCACTGGCTGAATGGGATTCTGAGTTGCTTCCTGTATCTTCCTTACTTTCTATGGAATCATGGTATTATGTATCCTAAGCCTCCATCTTTATATGTTGTCTATTTTATATATCATTTAAATGTATTTTGTATCATTCATATATGTTTACATATATTTTATATCATCCATAGTCTTTACATTTCTTTAGATATCATTTGTCTTTAGATATCAGGTATGTTTAGCTACACATTCAGCTTCCCCCATTAGAATCCTCCTTGATGGCAGGGACATTTCTTTGTGTCCCCTGACTTCAGCACAATGACTAATATATGCTTAATAAATGATTGTTGACTTAATAAATGCTAAGATATGTTGAAATGCATCAACAAAATCATAACAAACACGAGAGTTTAAAATAAACTCTCATTGTCCCTTAGCCTACCAAAGGTAATTTGCAAATATAAGACAAAATATTATATGACTGAGCTCCAAAACCATCTCTGCTAAACTACATCATCACTTCCTTAATTAGAAAAGAAAGTGTTAAGGCAAGTTTAAAAAGAATGGAAAAAACATGGGGGAGGGGGGATCTTAATGGATTCCAAACACAAAATAAATGAACAGTGTGACAGAGGCCCCAAAAGCGAATTCTGATCTAGGCTATATTAAGAGACCAAATGTTTAGAAAGAGTCAAAGCTCTTGATACCCTGTGTTCTGGTCAGATCACATTTGCTATACTGTTTTTCATCCTGGGGAAGTTTTTTGGGGTAGAACATTTGTAAACTGGAATATATCCATGTGAAGGAATGGTGAGGGGACAAAAATCATACCATACAGGAGTTAACTGAAGGAATTAAAGTGTTTTACCTTGAGAAGAAAAGAAGGAAGGAAGGAAGGAAAGAAGGAAGAAAGGAAGGAAGGAAGGAAGGAAGGAAGGAAGGAAGGAAGGAAGCAAGAAAGCAAGAAAGGAAGAAAAGTTGGAAGGGAAGAGAAGATAGGAGGTAAGGAAGGAAGGAAATGAGGAAGAGAAGGAGGGAGGGAAGGAAGGAAGGAAGAAAGGAAGGAAGGAAGGAAGAAAGGGATAGAGGGAGGGAGGGAGGGAGGAAAGAAAGGACTTATAAAATACCTTCATTGTGCTAAGCACTCTACAAATATTATTATGTTTAATCCTCACAGACACCCTGGAAAGTAGGTACTATTATCATCTTTCTTTTATGGTTGAGGAGACCAAGGCAGACAGGAGTTAAGTGATTTACCTATGGTCATATAGCTAAAAAGAGGCTGAGAACACATTAAAATGCATGTCTTCTTGACTTCAGACCTGGTGCTCTTATCTTCACTTTGTTACTCTAGTACTTCAAAGAGGTCTTAGGTGTCATCTCATTTACTTCTCCTTACTTTAAAAATGAGGAAACTGAAATTTGCCCAAGATTACACTAGTAACAATCAGCAGAGCTGGAATTCAAATGAAAGGTCTTCAAATTTCAATTCCAGCAAACCCCTCCCTCCCAACTGAACAGAGAATGGTAAAATTGGGAGGAAGCTGCAGAGAAGATTGCAGGCAAGAAACAATGTCTTATCAATTTAAAGAGGAAAGATCTATCTCTGGAAAGTGTGGTGATGTCCTCATTTATGAAACTATTTAAGCAAAGATTGGATGAATATGTATTGGAGATAACATTTGCTAAGATACAGGCTTCATGGCATGACCTCTACCTTATCTAATCTGCCATTTGGTGAGACTGTTTCTCTTTGGCCACTGTTATTTCCATGAGCTGAAGTAAGCAAGTATTTCCATCTAAAGTGATGGACACCCACCCTCCTACCTTTAGTGCAAAACTGACCAAGGTTGGGGATTTTCCAATTTAAAACACCAGGCTCCTCTTTCATCAAGACTGTCATCACTGAGGAAAAAAGTGAGTGCATCTCTAAAGCAGGATTCAGCAACAGGTGGGAATTTCAAGTCTTTTAGTTCTATTTCAATTCCTCTGTATGGAGTCCCAACCCTGCCCATCTGGAACTTAAAACCTATTAGAGAAGATGGAACATTACATTCAAATATGAAATCTACTACTTGCTATCTGTGTGAACCATGGACTTCACCTGGGAGGGGGGAGCTCAGTTTTCTCATCTGTAAAATGAGGAGCTTAGACCAGATGATGTCTGAGGTAATTAGGTGGGGAAAGAGGAAGAGAAAGGGAATGAGGGTGGGAAAGGAAGAGAATAAGCACAGGGACTAGATAGAGGGATGGCACAGTGAATAAAGAGTGGGATTTGGATTCAGGAAAATTGGTTCAAATCTTGTTTCAGACTTTTAATAACTGTGTGACCTCAGAGGGTAGTCACTTAATGCATCTGGGGTAAACTGAGTTTCCATCTGTAAAATGGAAATAACATTGATTACTTCATAGGGTTCTTGTAAAGATCAACAAAGTGCATTATAAACCTTAAAATACTCTATAAATGTTAAATATCTTTATAATTATTCTAAGATCCTTTCCAGATCTCAACATTCCATGATTTTTTCCCTATAACAAAGAGAGAGAATTCTCTCTATAGTCTTTCTCGAGCCTCCCATGAGTCTTCATTTGGCTGGCTTTGTGACTTGGTAAATTACTTCCTTTCTCTGTGTTTCAGGTAATATAAATGTATCCTAACAAGAAAGTTTGACTCTCAGGTACCTTGTATTCTATATTCTGTCCTCACATCAGAAATAAGCAGTGAGAAAGGCAAGAGAAAGCAGGCAGGTATCTATTACTGTCAGGGCATTTGGCTTACAGGATCGTCCTTGTTCTTAGTATTTCTTCTTACTTTCTTGAATCTTGCTGTCTTATTAAGGTAAATAAAGTTTTGTTTTGTTTTTTCTTCTCTCTATGGCATCCAAGGACTCTCTCCCCTCTGAGATATTTAACATTCTTTCAATGCTCAAGGCTGAACATCTAGTTAGTTTGGTTACACCTGGATTTGGACCTGGAGACAAATTGATGCTTCATTACAGGACCTGAGAGTCTCATCCATTTTTTCACGCTGTTTAACTTGCAAGGACAATAGAGAGTCACAAGACTGCATAATATAAAGTCCCCAAAGATCTCTCATAGTACATAGTATATTAGGGGGTGGAGGGGCTTGGAGGGGAAAGGTTAGAGAAGCTCCATCTGTACCACTATGTTGAAAGCATTTTATAGAAGAAGCAGGCTCCCTTCTTCCCTTCCACCCCCCAGATGATGTCAGTGTATAATATTTTTTTTCTCTCTGAGCTCAAAGCCAAACTAGTTGAAGCAATGAGGATCCACCTGAGAAAGAGACAAGAGACAGCAAGTGCTATCACACCACCTCCACCTGGACCACCATCACCCCTTGGATCCTGATAGATAAAACTCAGGACCTTGAATCCAAAAGGTTTGGAATAGCAATATCCCCCCAAAGCACCAGACCTTCTAGTTCAGCTTCCACTGACATCATGGAGGGGAGAAATCATCCTGAAAGAGGGCCTGCATTCCTAATGGTCACCAGCAACAACTACTGATCTGTTGCTTTCTACATGCAGGCAAAATAAACACAAAAGTCCTGAGAGTGATAATAACCTTCAGTCTACTAGTCCTGCTTCTAGACTAGCCCTCACAGCCATCACCTGGAGAGGAAGCTCCTCTGAAAAAGGGGCTGTCCATGCCCCAAGACTGAGATAACATGTGCCAGGCAAGTCAAAATCACCCCCCCATCTTGATTACCATCTTCTTTCACATCACAGACAGCACACTGTACCCAAGAGTCTTTGGAATACTTCTAGAACAGTGTCAAATGGCTCAACATTAGAAACTGATATGATTTTAACAGTGGAAAAGACCTTAAGAAATGGAATTACCATCTGTTTTGCCATTGTACACTAAGGACTATGAAACCTTTCCATCTGCCTAGCAGCTGAAACTTTAGACCCCTGTTATCTTCCCCATTAGAATGTAAGCACCTTGAGAGCAGAGACAGTCTTATTTTTCTATTTGTATCCTCAGTGTGCAGTACTATGCACATAGTAATTGCTTAATAAATGCTTTATTCATTCATTCATTCAAAGGAGGTATCTATTTTCTCAGAAGCTTCATTATACTGACCTGCCTTCAAATCCTAAAGATCTGAGATTACCTGTGGAATTATGGACAAATTAGCTTGACATGGATCTTATTTTAATTCTTAATTCTTAGGTGTAATCAGACAACAATAATTTATTAGTACAAAGACACTGAGATGGAATAGAGTCAGGAGATGGAGTACCCTGCATGAGAAGCAGAGTAATATCTAATGAGTCTGGAAAGATAGATTGGGGTCAAGCTGGGAAGGGCTTTAAAACTCAAATAGAGAAATGTGAAAAGACTTATACAAACAGATAGATACAAAGTGAAGTAAGCAGCCCCAGGAAAACAATATACACAATGACTACAACAATATAAATGGAAAGAGCAATCATAAAATAATGGAAAATGAATCTTTCAAAATTATATAGAGCAATCTTGGTCCCCCCAAGGAAGAAATAAGAGAAAACACTTCTCCATTTTTGTAATGGTAGAGGTTCCATGGGAGGAGAACATTGAATAAAATGTCATAGTTTCCAAAGAATTGATTGGTTTTGGTGATTTTTTAAATCTTCTTTCTCTTTTTTCATTAAAATTTCTTTTTTTTTTTAAATAAAGGATGACCGTTGGAAGGGATTGGGAGGAAAGAATATCAGGGGAAATCTAGACAATGTTAAAACAAAATTTTTTGAGTTCTAATTTTAAAAACAAAGGAGTTTATATTATTCCTAGAAGCAATGAATGACTGGTATTTATTGAAAAGGGGCAAGACATGATCAGATCTAGAAGCTATATGAAATGTGGATTTGAGACAGAAACATCAATGAGGAGGGCATTGAAATAGTGCAGGTGAGAGGTGATAGGGGTCTAAACTTCTATGTATAAAGGATCATAGTCTGTATTCTTAGGTACCTACAATTACAGATCAGCGTAATCAGGCACAAAGAGTAAATCTTGTAATAACAACCTCTGTGTTCACACAAGGTAATTCAGGAAGGAGCAATATAATGGAAATAGCACTGGATGTGAAGTGAGAGGGCCTTGGTTCAAATCCCAACTGCTGCTTTCTACTTATATGACGTAGAGCAAGATACTTCTCTCTGAGCCTTGATTTCCCTATCTAAAAAAAAGGGGGGGATTTGGGCTAGATGATCTCTAAAGTCCTTTCTAGCTACAAATCGTTGATCCTAGTTCAGCTGCCTGGGTGGAGATACCATATGTTGTGGATTTTGGAAGTTGTGTTTCCAAGATGATCAGCAATCACTTTTCATGCCTTTATCAGAGGTGTGAAAATGTCTTACATTTCCTACAGTCAACTGATTGTCAAGTGAGGTATTCCGGCTCTCTCCTTCCCCCGGCTTCCTTCCCCCGCACCTCCTTGCTTTTCTACTCCATGATGTAGCCATATGGGGCTGTCCCTTAACAACCCGCAGATGCTAAAACGGCCCCCAAAGAAAACACTGGGTGGTCCTGCCTGGCCAAATTTCAATGCAAGGCAGAGATATCATGGCATAGTAAACCATCCCCTCTCTATGAACATCTCTATGAACAGCCCTAAAAAGAGGTAAGGTGGGGAGCATTCAATAAACACAAAATGATATAAATATAGTCTCTGAATTCTGAAATTGCAGGGACCCACACACTGCTTTCCACCAACCACTTCCGTTTCTGAACATGCAGCTACCTGTGGGGCTGTCTGTTTCCTTGTGAGAGCTTTTAGCTTCTGAACCAGGTCTTGCTTCCCACTGGTACTGCAACAACTACTTCTGTGCGTGGTGATGGGAAAAGGTACCTTGTGGGTTATCAAATCTCTGACTCATCAGTTGTCAGGAAGAAGGCTTTGTTGGCTTCCCCCCTTTCCATCAGCTTAGCTGCTGTTTCTACAGAATCAAAAGACGGCTGCCAGTGGACAGGGAGTTTGTTTTCTTCCACTGAATACAATTGTTTAGATGACAGCCTGTGAGTGGTGCAATTTTGCAGGTCTTCAGACACACTTAATTCATCTCTGAGGTGATATCAGAAACAGCATGGCTGGCACTTACCCTCCACAGGTTCACACTCATGAAAAGAGCTCCAGTTCCAATCACTCTGGGCACCAGTGGCTAGCCCAGTCGGGCAATGCCATCGTGAGCAGGGCACGGCAATTGTGCCTCCATTGCTTGAATGCCATGTTACAGTAAGGGAAAGGAGCCACAAACAAAGGGGCTTCTTGACTGGTACTTGTGTTTCCTAAGTTTTCTGGTTCCTGACCTCACGAATGAAATGCATTCTTACATAAAGACTGCCTACTGAACTACACCTCCACTCCAACCCACCTTCTAGGAAGATTTGCAAGTTGAAGATCATTTTTTTGAGGCTGATGCTTCTTACTTTTGTAAGCATGAGGAAAATCTATTAAGAGATTAAATTTCTGCCACAACAGGAAGGTGGAACGAGAACTTTTCCAACCACCTCCTCCATTCATGATCTAGGCTTTTTTATATCATGACATATATATATATGTTTATATCATGACATAGATTTAGAAAAGAAAGTTCTAGATAGCAAATCTCAAAATCCTAGAATCATTGATCTATATCTGGAAGAGACCTCAGAAACCATCTGGTTTAACCTCCTTACTTTATAGATAAGGAAAACTAAAGGCTAAAGAAATTCAATGGATTGCCCAAGGTTACACTGGTATTAAGCATCAGAGTTGAATTTTGAACCCAGATTCAATGATTTCATAAGGAAGGGGGCAAGTAGGTTACCTTTTATACTCTACTTTTGAGTAGTTGACATCACAAAATCCCTGCCTTACCACTTACATGAGTTATTCCAGTCACCTACCTGGAACATTGGTTACAGATGAATAATTCCTTCCCCAACTCCCCTTTGCCCTGTCTCACCTAGCCAAGAACCACCAGAAACAGGGGAGGAACAGAACTTGAACATTTTTATATGCTATATTTGAGAAGTTATGATGTTTTAAGTTGGTGGGAGAATGTATCCTGGACAAGACTCATCTGAGGCTTTTCATAAGCTTCCCTCATTCCTGGAACGTCCTCCCACTTTACTTTCATCTCTTAGCATCACTGGCTTCCTTCAAAGTTCACTTCTAGTGATACCATCTACAATGGCTTTTCTCCATTTCCCTGGATTGCCTTCCTTGTCCCCAAATTATCTAGTATCTATAATTTTTGTTTGTGTATGTGGAAGGAAAGAAAAAGGAGAGAGGAGAGATAGACAGATGGACAGACAGACAGACTGAGCCCAAGAAGGAGACTGAGACTGAGACAGCGGTGTATAGGGGAGAGAGGGAGAGAGAGACAGAGAATCAGAGAGAGCTTGTTTAGCTTGATGATGAGATTTCAAGTGATCCACTTATCCTGTAGGGGCATCACTGAGATGGAAAGCTTTGAGTGTTTATGGGTATGGATATATACATATGCATATGTATGTATGTATGTATGCATATATAATATTATTGTATGTATTCATGTATACCTATCTGTATACTGTTTCAGTATGTGTAAACACACATACCCTTAAAATGTTCTAAATCTAAACTTGCTTTCTCATGATCAAGCTACACAGCTTTCAATACTCAACACCTTCTCACCTCCTTCAGCCTCCTCTTTCCTCTGACTAGAGGACTACAGGGTGAAGCATTAAATTCCTCCCAAAATTGTCCTCTAGAGAGGGTTGGACCTGGATTTTCCAGCTAACTCCCCACTTTCTATCTGCAACTCTGCTTGGTTTGAACTCCAGAGAAAATGATCATCCCCATACCTGTCCATTCCATCCTCAAATGCTATCATCCTCTCCTTTGCCCTCCCTGCCTCCATGTTTTCCAGGTTCCTTTTGTGTAATGTTTTCCTCCATTAGACTATAAATTCCTTGAGGACAGAGAATGACTTTCTTTTCTTATTTGTTTCCCTAGTGTTTAGCACAGTGCCTAGCATATAGTAGGAGGTGTTTAATAAATATTTATTGAATTGAGTTAAACATATATTATTTTTGTACATATATACAAATGTGTATATATGTGTATATATATACATATATATAGCATAACTCCTGGTACATAGTAGAAGCCTAATAAATACTTATGAACTAAGTGACTAGTCCTCTGTACCACAACTTGATCCATCTTTCTAAACTAGCATCACGATGATATGATGGAAAATATGCTAGATTTGGAATCTGCAGACTTGAGTTGAAACTCAGTCACTGTTGCCTTTTGTAACTCTGGACAAATCAGTGGATCTCTTTGGGTCTCAGTTTCTCATCTATAGAATAAAGAGTCATCTAATTCAGTGGTGCCAAATGCAAATAGAAACTAGGGCCACTAAACCTCACAAAAGGATCCTCTGCCAGTCATATAATAATGTAGAAAATCACATTTTAACATTACCTATGTTTTATTATATTTTTCTTTATTTTTGTTAAATATTTCCCCAATTACATTTCCATCTGGTTGAGGCTACAATTCTAAGAATTTTACTCCAACAGGGTATATGTTTGATAGCTCTGGCTTAAATGTCCTCTCAATTTCCTTCTAACTCTAAATTTATAATTCGATGTCCCTTTTTTATGGAAAAAAAAACTTTAAAAAAAAGTCTCCATTACCATCCTTTGTTTATAACATCATGTCCAAATTCCTCACCCAATATTCCAGGAATTTCATAGTCTGGTCCTCCTTCATCCACCTAAACTTATGTCCCATTACTACCCAAACAAATCATCAGAACAGTTATTTCATTGTCCTCATCACAAAGATCTTTGTACATAGGGCTCCTATAGCCTACAATATCCTATCTATCCTTCTTTAACTTTATCCTTTAGAGCCCAACTCAAGTTTAATTTTTTCCATGAAGCCTTCTCCACAGTTACTCCAAACCAAACTGATATTAATAACTCCCTACTCTCTGACTATGCTTTCTATCTGTTTGGGTACTTCACTCTCTAATTCTTGGCTCTATGTTCTGTATCTCCCCAAAGAGGTTGTACTGAGTATTCAGGCAAGATTTTCTGAGTTTGACTCACATTTCTGATATTTAGTAGTTGTGAGAGTCTAGGCTGGTCATTTTACTTCTTGAAAAGCCTCAATTTCCTCATCTGTAAAACTAGGAACATAATAATATGTACAGTACTTCACAGAACAAGAGAGAAAAACTCGTAAAACTTAAATTGCTGAACAAAGCAAACCATCATAGTAAGGTTCTCTAAGAGTATGGATGATGATGTGGGGTTGGAGTTCAGGAGACATCTATGTAGCACAGTGGATAGACCATCAGTTCTGGAAAAGGGATATCCTGGTTTCAAATCTGGCCTCAGACACTTCTTAGCTGTGTGACTCTGAGCAAGTCACTTAACCCCAATTGCCTAACCCTTAACATTCTTTTGCTTTAGAACCAATACACAGTATTGATTCTAAGAAAGAAATTAAGGGTTTGGCGGGGGGAAGAGTATTGATGATGCGGTGCAGTGTACTATAGTAGAAAGAAGGTCTGATCAGAGGACCTAGGCTTAAATCTTGGTTCTGCTATTTTCTGTATACAAGACGATGGACAAGTCATTTTATTACTTTGGATTTCATTTTGCTCATGTTTTCAGTGATGTGGGTGGACTCAACTTTGTCTAAGATCCCTCATTACTAAATCCTGTTTCCTATAGTTTAATGATGTTCCCTTTTACCCTACCCCTACTCCCCACCCCCAGGATGTTGCCCAATTCAAGGCACTTGGAAGGAGGTGAATTTTTGGTGAACTGAATCCCCTTCGATAGATTAGAAAATTGCTAATGTTCCTTCCAATCCTGAGATTTGAGGATACACTGAAATTAGAGTTTCTAAAACAATTCTTATTCTATATCTTCCCAAAACTCAGAAAAGAAAGAGGAAGGTTGATACTATCTTCTGTGCCATTAACACCAAACATAACTAGGTCAAACCAATTCCCATCATATACCCTATGCTTGATCCCTAGAATCTCCGCTGTCCCACTTGGCCCTGAAAGAAATAAATGGTTTTCTTATCTGACTCTGAAGGACACCCAGGCAGCCATATAAACCCTGCCTTTGTCTGTGTGTCAATGAAAGCTCAGTTAATTAAAATGGGAAATCACTCCCCCTTATCTACTAGCACTGGTCTCTGGGCTGGTAGGAAGGAAGAAGCTGGGCAAGAGACTTCCCAAACCCCAAAGAGTTTTACTTTTCCTTTCATAATCATCAGGCTGAAAGCTCAGTAGATTCACACAGTGGCACACTTGCAATTCTTTTTACTGTGGCTCTTTAACAATTAAAGTGTTCATTTGATATCTCCTTGTCAACTAAGATAAATTAAGGTAGAATGAATGAAGGCATCCATTGGAGATCCTCAACCCTATGACATTCTGCCAATCTCCCTTTTCTACATAAAGAATTCTGTGCCCATATTCATAACTACAAATGGTTGTACTCTAACTAGTACCAAAAATAACACTTGGAGCAAATGCAACAAGAACACCCTCTGGTGTGTGGGGAGAGGGAATATGGGGGAGGGAGCAAAAAGGAGGAGGAAGAGGATGATCAGGAATAGAATGAATTACTGTCCCTGATGAGGAAGAGAGGAGTAAAAGCAAAGACTCATCCCAGGGTGGAGGTGGGAGAAAGCAGGATAGGTCAGGAAAGAGCTCACCATAATCTGCAATCTGACAGCTTCCTTTTAAATAATTTATCTTTGTTCACTTGGATACTAAGCGCGGGCGTCTTTTCACTGCTAAAGGATTGGGAGTACTATCTGTGCACTCTAAATTTGGTGCTTTTGTAATGCACTCTCCAAAAGTAAAACTTCAGCTTCCCCATAACTAGTGAGGAAGAGAGATACAGACACCCCTATATTCCCTTCATCCCTAAAAAATCTTCCTTTGATCCTACCATCCTGGCTAGCTATTATAACCTATCTTCCTTTTCTAAACTAAATTCACACACAAACACACGCACATATACATACTCAAGTCAATAAACACTTATTAAGTACATGCTATGTGCCAGGCCTTTGTGTGATTTGGAGCAAGTCACTTACACCCTGTTTGCCTGGGTGGCATCTAAGTGGCCAGGCCTGGAGTCAAGAAGAACTGAGTCCAAATATGACCTCAGACGTTTTGTAGCTATGTGACCCTGGACAAATCATTCAGCTTCTATTTACCTTAATCCGCTAGGAAAATATCTTTTCCAAGAAACCCCCAAGAACAGTATCCATGCGCTCTGGTCCATGGGGTCACAAAGAATCAGAACTGACTGAAAAACTAAACAACAAAAGGTGGCAGACACATTTTGTTCCAGGTGTTAGGGATAGAAAAAGTGAAAAAATAGAGTCTCTGCCCTCAAGAGCTTACAATCTAATGGGGTAGACAAGAAACAAACCACACACACACACACACACACACACACAGACACACACACACACACACAGCAAGCTATGCACAAGAAAAATAGGAAATAATTAAAAAAAGGAAAACATTGGAAATAAGAGGGGATGGGGAAGGCTTCCTGTAAGAGGGAGAGTTTTTAGTAGGGGCTTGAAAGAAGTCAGGGAAATCAGTAATCAGAGAGGAGGAAGAGTGTTCTCAGCAGAGGGACCAGGAAGAGAAAATTCCCAGAAATGAAATGGCTTGTATTTGGAACATCCAGAAAGCCAATGTCACTGGAACAAAAAGTACATTTTAAGGTCCTCAAAACTGGAAAGGTAAGAAAAGTCAGGGCTATGAAGGACTTTGAACAACAGAGTATCTTGTATCTATGCCTGGAAGTAAATAGGGAACCACTGGGATTTATTGGGAGACATGATTGCATCGACATTTTAGGACAATGGCTTTCATAGATAAATAAAGAATCGATTAGAGAGGTGATGGCAAACTTATGACACATGTAGCCATTTTCGATCGCATGTGGACACGTACAGAGAAGTATGGGGCCGCATGCCGAGGATGAAACATTTGCTGTAGTGTAGTGTAGATACTCTGTGCACTATAGATGACAATTCTACCTATATTAATTTACTATTTTGGTTTATTACATACAGTTATATATTACAATTATACATTTTTGCTTTTTAAACTATAAATATCACAAAATTATGTTTTTTTTTTCTTGAACTGACACACCACCTGAGTTATGCTTGATTTTTTGGTGAATTTTGACACACCAAGCTCAAAAGGTTGCCCATCATTGGATTAGAGTGAGGAGAGACTTGGTGGAAAGACTATTGCAAGCTATTGCAATAGCTTGGCCAAAGGTGATGAGAGCCTGCCCTAGAGTGGTGGCAGTATTAGAGGAGAGAAGGGGAAATACTTAGGAGAATTGACAGAGGTGACATTGACAGGCCTTGGCAACAGATTGGATTTGGAAGAGATGGCAAAAGATAATGAGGAATCCAAGATGGCACCCAGGTTGTGAAGCCAAGGGTCTTGGGAGGCTGGCATTTTCCCATATGGTAATAGGGAAGGTAGAAGGTTTGAAAGTTTAGGGGGGGAAATGATGAGTACTGTTTGGGACATGAGTTTAAGATACCTACTGGATGCCCAATTTGAGATGTCTCAAAGGCAGTTGTAGATGTAAGGTGGGAGTTCAACAGAGAGACTAGAGTAGGAAATGTAGATTTTAAGATCATCAGGGTAGAGAAGGTAATTATGTTTATGGCAACTAATGATATCACTACATGAAATAGGTTGGAAGGAAAAGAGAAGGGGGCCCAGGATGGAACTTGAAGGGACACTATCATCAGAGTAGGTGATCTAGAGGAGGATCCAGCAAATAGTACAAAGAAGGAGAAAACCAGGAGAGACTGCTATCTTGGAAACGAGGGAAGAGAATATCAAGGAGAGAATGATCAACGATGTCAAAAGCTGTGGAGAAGTCAAGAATGAGGCCTTAAAAATGATCATTGGATTTGGCAGTTAGGAGATTGTTAGCAACTTTAGAGAGAGCAGTTTTGGTGAAACGATAAGGTTGGAAGCCAGGTTGTGTATGTGCATGTTATAAAAACATATACAGATAGACACATGTGTGCCGAAATATATACTGAGAGAGACAGAGATAAGTAATGAATCTAGTTCTTTGGATGCAAGTTCCTTGAAGGTAGGGACTGTTTTTGCCCCTTTTTGTACCCCTAGTATTTAGTGTGAGGACTTAAGAATTGCTTGCTCCTTGACAGTACAAAGGATTGGCGTGGAAGGAGGGGAATATACCAGTTCTGAAAAGGATAGTTATCCACTCTGGGTCTGTGAATTAATCTAAGCCTCTAATAGAATGAATAATGACAATCCAGTATTAAGAATGAGGATCCTGCTTACCAGATGACCTTGGACTTTTAAATGATTTTCTTCCATCTAAGGAGATTGGATGAGGAGGAAGCAGCATCCAGTAAAGTCTCCTACCTGGGATAGGTTCAACATAAGCTTGTTAATGAACTAAGTATTTATTTTCTCTTGTTTCTGAAGAGGCAGAGCAAATCAGCTAGCTTTGAAACACTACAAGATCTCAGGCCCAGAAAAAGCACAAAAATGGAATTGAAGCAGGAGTTATTCTAATGGGGTCTTGAGTAACCAGGAGAGCACAGTTCATTTACTCATTCCTACAGAGAGATATCCTCACAGGGAGTTGCCTGAACCATATTTAAGAAGATGGTGAAATAGCATTTCTGAGGTTAGGAAAAATTAAAGCTTTGAAAACGCCGATTAATATACATTGGCTAGTCATTAGCTATCAAAGGCATTAAAACTAATCAGGACCATTTTGCAGTTTTCTTAAAGGACTCTCTAGAGGTCTCCTACACCTCGGTCCCCTCAGGGAAGGGAGGGAAAACAACAGGCTAGAAAGGCTGAGCTTCCCACTGGAGGAAAAGGAGCAAACAGGGAGATGACAGATCACAGGGAGAAGCCGGGGGCCATCACTCCAGGCACACATGAAACGCTGAGCTCTTAGGTTCATAGTAATGCAATGTAACAACTTGATCGAGTGACTTAGTCTCCTCGCTGGAAATTGAAAGCAATCTACTCCTACCTGTACATACAGCAGGGAAAATCACTTTCACCTCATTGAGAAGCTTCAACAGCAGAAAGATTGATTAAAGTGAAGAGGAAGGAATCTGCCTCATCTCCTAATGATGCCATATAAACAAGGCCAAGTACAAGAGCCAGTCCTGAGGAGGGTCTACGAGCTGCAGCTGGAAGGAAACAGCAGGTGTTCGGGGCTGGGGAATGGGGAGGAATCAAGAAAAAGGGGAGAGGGCATAGGAGCATTTAGTTAAAGTGGTAACCTAAATCCCTTACCTTCGTGATGACTCCACTCATGTAGGTACATGAAGAGACAAAGAGAGAGTGGCATCAGGTAAGAACAGGGAAGGACATGAGAGATCATCTTAATTTATTCCCCATTTTACAGGTGAAGAGATTGAGGTCCTAACAAAGTAGAGTGGCTTTGTCAAAGTTACAGAACTAGTAAATGGGAGAGCTGAGATTAGAGTCCTTTGACTCCCAATCCAATAGCCATCATGGTTTCTAAATCTGACTCATTTTCTGCAAATATCTGGTGTGACTTTGGCCAAGTCATTTAATCTCACTCTTTTCAATTTAAACTGAGTGGTGTTAGACTGGCTCACAGTTCTTAACTTGAAATTCATGGACTTAATTTTTTTTTTCTGATAACTATTTTCCTTTAGTTGCTTTACTTGGTAACCCTATATATTTTATTTTATGCATTTAAGAATATTTTGTTCTAAAAAGGTAGGTAGTCTTTACTAGGCTCTCGATATGGTCTATAACACACACAAAAAAAAAATTAAAGATTTCTGGACTCTGTAATTTTTAAAATTCCTTCCAGCTCAAAATTCATGACAAGCCAAAAAGGCCTCAGGCTGAGTCATGTAAATCTTTATAATCTTTCAGGACAAGGTAACAATTTATTAGTCAGCGAGAGTTTAGAGCTGAAAACTCAATAGGAATGAGAGAACTTTACAATTTGGGGGGTAATTGCCCAAGAAAGCTATCAAAATGAATGGTTTTTGTTGTTGTTGTTGTTTTTGTTTTGTTTTAGAAGGGGTTCTGATAGCTAGTTATAGGCGTGGAAAGATCTTAAGCACCACTTAAAGGAACTAGAATAGAAAAGAACATTAGATCTGAATCAAAAGACCCAGTTCAAGTACTGTCTCTGTCATTAACTAACTGGACAAGTTATTTAATTTCTAAACATCTCTGTTTTTTTGATGTGGAAAATGAAGAGGGTAAACTAGATGATCCCTAAGGACCTCCTATCCTCAATTCTAAAATTCTGTAAGTTAATGATTTTATAAGCAATGGGCTTCTGAAATCCAGAGCTGGGAGGGAATGATGAAATCCTACACAGTTAACCAGGAAAAATGATAAGAGATTGAGGAGCAAAGGACACTCCATGAGTACAGTAATCAGATCCCTAATCTGAGGATTCAGAGGGGTCTTTTTAATCAGTCCCCCACTTCCCTCCTTTGTGATCCAGGCCACTCTCCCTTTCCCCTTATCTACCAGGGCCAGCCCTTGTCATTCTTCCATCTACACATGTCACACCGAAATCTCTCTCATTAGGTGAAAATTGGATTTTGTTAATTAAAGCCAAGGAAATCAATTAACCTTATCAGCCAATGTGGCCCATTTGAAACAGAATCAGTGGCATTATGCAGAGTTTTCCTTCTACTGAGATAAAAGATATGTATACACTTTTTGAATCTCTGGGGATGGATGGGTTTCAACACTAGTATTTAGAGGTGATCTTATTTTATTTTGATTTATTATTATTACTACTATTTTTTTAACTAGGGAAAGCAGAGTGAGAGGATTCAAACCCATTAACAACCAAGAGATTTACTTGAAATTGATGAGCACCAGGATTAGACTTCACTCAAATGTAAGAATTCAATTAATTTTTTTCAGCTAACTCTCCTTCTAGCATTTTAATAAGTTTAACAAAGGGAACATGAACATTTAAAATAAAGCCAAACAACTTTTAAAAGAGAATAAAGTGGGGTTAGTACAGGATGGTTGGGGCTTTTTTCCCCCCATCCTTTCTCCTGTGGTACATCTCATCAGAACAGCTTGAAATTCATCATTTTTTATAAATATCTTCATATAATTTCAACAGTCATTATTTTCCTTTTTAAAAAAGTGCTATAAATGCAAAGGCTGAAGTCTCCTCAGAAAGTCCCTGCAGTTTTCTCAGTTTATTCTGAACTAATTGCCAAAGCAGCATGTGATGAAATCCCTAATAGCCTTCACGATAAAAGATTAAACCCAGTAAGTGAACACATTTAAAAGGTGAGCTGCAGACTATGAAAATTCCACCCACTTCAGCAATGTATGATGAATGCCCTCTCTATTAGCCAGGATACATGGGGCAATCAGCATGCTCTCTCCTAAACACTTGGTTTAGTCTCATACACAAAAGGAATGCAGATTTAGGGCCAAAATAAGAGAGGGCTATCCAGAAACTACTGGGTTCGGCTTTCACCACCACCTGCACAGTGAAAAAAGCTAACCCATCGGCAACCCCAGGAGCCAAGAACCCATCCAACCTCTTACCTTTTGGAAAATAAAGTGGGAACAGAAACACATAATCTTAACTAATACATTTCTTTCATCGGTATCTCCCATACTCAATATATCGGCGTCAAAAATCATCATTTTGATCATGTCACTCCTGCTGAAAAACCTACGGGACTCCCTATTGCTTCTGGCAAATGTGAAATCTTCAGACTAGAATTTAAGGCCTTCTACCAACTGTTTCCTTACTCTATGCCCTTCTATCTTATTATCACCATTTCTCACTGCCCATACCCCTGTACAACCTATTCAGCTGAGCAATCCTAATCCTCCATCTTCCCACACCTTTGTACCTTCCTACTATCTTATTTTCTGTCAGTCTTTGCCTTTCCTTTCCTTTCACCCCATTATTAACTTACTGTGTTTCCCTGTGTCTGGAGCTATAGAAAATCTTGATGTTTAAGGTTTACAATTCTTCTTCGAGTTTTCCCTGATGGAAGGAAGACAGGTTCTTCTAGGGTAGGGAAAATTACAAGGTGATGTCACATAAATCCACAGCAGAGGTCTTGGAGTGACCAACGGAATCATTGAAAAGTCAGAGCTCCCTCAGGCTTTGATCCACCATCCAGCCTAGAGACCTGATTAGTGAACCTCTGAGTATAGTCTGTCTCCCTGGGTATTGTGCAACTACTTGGATTTCATGGATAGACACTGATAACAAGAAAGGGGAGCTCCCCAGGGAATGCCCCACTCAGAGCTGTTCTCAAATCACTTAATTATTTAGTCTCTCCTACCCTTCTCTTCCCATTTCCCATCACAGACTATCTAAATGGCTTCCCTTGTTTCCCTTTAAAATTAATCAAGGCACTTTTATCCCAAATCACGCCAGCCGGGACTGAAACTTAAATCCAGAGATACTTCTTCAATACTTAAAAAGATCTGTGATTCTCGCAATGTCTGCCCTCTGTCAATACAGCTTTAGCAGTAAACAGCTCTATGAATTGTGGTGAGTATAACTATCATACCTGGTCAATGTTTTGGTGCTATATTTCTCTGAACATCATTAGACAGGTTCATCACTACATCTGAACCTGAAGCCTTTCAAATCTGGCAAAATACGACAGAGATTGTACTCTACTGTTAAAGCCTTTGGGAACCCAGGAATACCATAACGAGGTATCAGAGTGGCATTTTAGTGATAATCTCCCTGCTCCAAGGATCTTGTTTTTATAGCCCAGAGTACTGGAATTGAGAAATGTTGCCATATAGCATATGAATGGTTTGGGGCAAATCTGGAGAATGGGAATATCTTCTACATTAGGTCTTTAGTGGTGTTGTTAATTGCTTAAAATACAACTAATTTATAAAAGGGATTAAAAGTTAAAAGTGGATCTGATTTGGGCTTTGTGTTTGTTTTAAATATTTGGGTTTGTCTAGACAGTGAGGTTCTTTTCATTTCCTATGACAATGTTGACTGGATGAATGGTCATTTTACCTTCAAATGAAGACCTCTCATGAGAAAGAAACTACGCCTCTTCCCCAAGGAAGCACATTGCATTTCTTGGAGTTATAATTGTTAGAAAATTTTGCCCTACATAAAGCTCAGATCTGCCTAGTAGCAAGTTGTACCCATTGTTTTGCTCCTACTTCTGCCCTCTAATGCCAAACAGAACAAGTTTAATTCCTCTTTTACATAACATCTCTGAATATTTGAAGATAGTGATCATACTCATACACATTCTGTTCCAGGCTAGTGCCATTTCCTTCAACCAGTCATAATATGGCATGGTTTGCAATCTCCTTACCATTCTAAACACCCTCACTAGGTGGAATTCTGCCCAGTTTGTCAATGTCCTTTCTAAATGTAATTACCAGAATTAAACACAATACTCTGCATGTGGTCCAATGGTAGATAGGGACCCTGACTTCCCTTGTTCTTGGATGCCTCCTTTAATTAACGACTTCTAAGTTTTCATCAGGTTTTTTGGGCTGCCATGTCACACAGGTGCTTCATATTGAGCTTTAGTTCAATGAAGCCCATAAATCTTTTTCATACAAACTGTTGTCTCTTCATACTGCCTCCCATTTTTTAATTTATGAAGTTGATTATTTTTCAAACCACATTTAAGATTTTATATTTCTCCCTTTTAAATTTCAGCTTATTAGATTCATTTTAGCCTGTCAAAATCTTTTTGGATACTGATTGTCAACCAATATGTTAGCTATACCTCTTAGCTTCATGACATCTGCATATTTGTTAATAATATCATCTATTCCTTCATTCAAGACACAGATGAAAATATACAAATATTCAAAAATACAAAGCCAAAGGTGGATCCTTAACAAGAACTACCAGCAGCCTTCTTTTAAATTGACATCAACCTATTAACAACTGTTTTTTTTTTTTTTAACCCTTACCATGGATATATGCTGGATATAGGATTAAAAAGAGATCTGCACTAAATTCTTAGCTTTGTTGCCAGGTGGCCTTCGGCAAATAACTTGTTCTCTCTATGTCTCAGACTTGTCACCTACAAACAAAGGAAATGACCAAATAATCTCTTAAGGTGACTTTCACCTTGAAAGCAATGATTCTAACCTTGCCAATAAAAAGAAATAAAGCTATTCTATCATGACCTGTTCTTTTTGAAGTCGAACTTTCTTTACAATTACCATTTCCCTTTCAAAATACTGTCATAATGTTCTTTTATTTATTTATTTTTAAACCCTTACCTTCTGTCTTCAAATGTAATACTAAGTATAGGTTCTAAAGCAGAAGAAAAGTAAGGGCTAGACAACTGGGATTAAGTGACTTGCCCAGGGACACACAGCCAGGAAGTGTCTGAGGTCAGATTTGAACCCAGGACCTACCTTTTCCAGACCTGGCTCTTATCTACTGACCCATCTAGGCTGCTTTTCTATTCTTTTCAAAGGGTCAGCTAGGTGATGCAATGGGTGGAGTCCACTAGAATCAAGAAGATTCAAATTCCTGAGTGCAAGTCTGGTTTCAGACACTTACTATCTATGTGACTCTGGGTAAATTTCTTAACCATACTTGCCTCAGTTTCCTCATCTGTAAAATGAGCTGGAGAAGGAACTGGCAAAACACTCCCATATCTTTACTAAGAAAACTCCAAAGTGGGTCACAAATATTTGTACACAATTAAACTAAGTCTTTTAAAATTCATTCCAAAATTCTTATATAGTTCAAAGGAAGACTCATTAGCCTAGAGTTTGAATACTATAGTGTACTGTGTAGTAAGTGTAGAGTATAATTTAGTAGACTGAATCCCTGTTGATTTGGTATTCCTCAAAATGAATTAGTTCCAGTTTACATCACCATCACAGCCCTGGGCAGGAAGTCAGATCTGGACCATGTTAATCCTTTCTCTCTGTCCTTATAAGTGCTTCACCATACTTGAAAGCCATAGGTACTGGAAAATGTGCCAACAACCTAATGTAAAATAATTGAGGTCTGGAGTCAAGAAGACCCTAGTTCAAATCTGGTTTCAGGTGCTTATTAGCGATGTGATTCTTGGTAACTCACTTAAATTCTGTTTGTCTCAGGTTCCTTTTCTAGAAAATGAAGATAATGAAAGCACTAACTTCACAGGGTTTTGAAGATGAAATGACATTATAGTTGTAAAGCACAGTGCCTTCACATAATAAGCATGCTAAATAAGTTAACTAGTTATTGTTATTATTTTAAAATAACTTGGAATACTGCAATAGACAATCTTGGCCACTTAAACAAATTACTGTTTGTTTCCATAGGCAAAAAAGCAAAAAAGAAGCCTATTTCTTAGAAATAAAAAGAGTGTGGGGACTAGAATCAGGAAGGCTCATATATCTGAGTTGAAATATGGCCTCAGATACTAGCTTGTGATTCTAGACAAGTCAATCCTGTTTGTTTCAGTTTCCTTGTCAGTAAAATAAGCTGGAGAAGGAAATGGTAAACCACTCCAATATCTTTGGAAGAATAGACATATAGATGCAAAATTATAAACATCCCATGCAAAGTCTGTTGAAAATGCAATAGCATAAAACGAAGTAATACAACTTCTAGGCCATGTAGTCCCAAATCAGCTTTTTTAGAAGGACTAGATTACTGAAATTTATTTCATAGGATGGATGAAGGGAAGCAATATTAACTTTAGTGGGATCCAATACTGCTATTATACTAGAATTGCCCAGAATTTTAAAGTTGGAAGAGTGGAAGAGACTACAGCAGGCATCTAGTCAAAGCCATACATAAAAAGATACCCCGCTATCACATAACCAACAAGTTGTCATCCAGTTTGTATTCTAAGCAGGTAGAACTCAACACACCTAGAGGCAGCCCATTCCACTTTGGGATTGCTCAAATTATTGAGACATTCTCCCTGACATCAAGCTTAACTTAGCCTTTTTGCAGTTTCTACATAATTCTGCACTTTGCATCAAACAGAAAAAAGTCCTATCTCTCTTCTCCATGATAGTAGCCCTTTGAGAGCTTGAACCCAGTTTATAACTCCTCTTGAGTCTTCTCTTTTTCCCCAGATAAAACATACTCAATTCTTTTAATTTATCTTCATGTGGCATGGACTCAAGGCCTTTTAACATCTTAGTTGCCTTTTTCTGGGCATTCTCTACTTTATCCATGTCCCTCTTAAACCTTGGTGCCAAGAACTAATCAAAATATTCCCTGATGATATCTACTAAGGAGACAGTGGGACAATCACCTCCTAATACCTAGAAATGATTCCCCTCAATCTAAATATTAAGGTTCCTATTCACACTGCTGATTCATTTTGAACTTGAAGTCCACTAAAGTTTCCAGATCTTTTTAATAAAAACTGATGTTTAACCATGTCTCTCCCATCTTATATTTGTGAAGTTGATTTTTTTTGGTATTCAAATTCAAAACTTTACAATTTAATTGTATTACTTTTCAAAGTAACAAACAATTGTCTCCCTCCCACTTCTCTCCCCATCTAAAATCAAACAACAACAACAACAACAACAACAACAACAACAACAAAACAACAAAAAACTCATGAAAATATGCATGGTCAAGCCAAATAAATTCCCATATTGATCATATTGAGAATCATATACCTCACTGGATATTTTAAGCATACCACTTCTCTACTAAGAGGAATAAAAGAGAATTCTTAATCCCTTTCTTTTAATTTAACTGGTGACCTGGAGGTCCTCCTGCCACAGAAATGTGTAAAGATTAACCAGCCCTCAGTGACAAGAAGTAGAAACCATAGAGACAGAAAGAAGGAACCATAGAGATAGGAAGTGAGGTAGAAAAAGGATATAAAAGGGGTCAGCTTTCAGTTGGTCAGGAGGTCAGTTGCTGATAGTTAGGTGTTGGCAGTTGTGGGGAAGTTGGCTGTTGAGTGTGTGTTGGGTTGGTGGTTGGCAGTTAGTTGCTAGAATATAAAAGGTGAGCCTGAGCGTACTGATAGGGCCTTTTGGCTTTAGCCTTTAGAGGGTTTTTGGCTTCAGCCTTTAGGGAGCTTTTTTGGCTTTCGGGTTTTTGGCTTTTAGTTTGGGCTGTTGGTTATTTTTTTCTTTCTTAAACTTTTTTGGGAGGTGGTTGGTCTTCATTGACAGACCTAATTGGGGTTGGATTAAACACTGATTGGATTGGTTTTGATTGGGCTAGATTGGAACTTTGTGGGGTGGTTGTTATTAGCAGTAGTTATAAGCACTTATAGGTAGATGTAGGCAGTTTTAGGTAGTGATTATAGGTAGTTATAGGTTGTTATAGGATAACTAGTATAGACATTAAGAATTTTTTTCTCTACCTTTTTTCTATATTTCCCTCCTCTATTATATTCTTTCATATCTCTATTTTAATAAAATTGTTAAAAGCTGCTTTTCTTATTTTTGTCAAACCCCTATTTTAACCCTTACAGAGGTAAATGATATGTTTCATGTTTGATCACCCAAATCTATTGAATTTCATTATATAGATTCAACTACATGTTCTTCCTTTCAAGTTCCTTTTCTGTCATACAGAATTACATCTAGCTTTTTTTGTCATATGCAAATCTGGTAGCACCATCTTTGCCTTTGCCAGATAATTACTAAAAAGATGCTAAACTGCATAGAACCAGGCATAGATCACTGTAGTGCTCCACTGGAAATCTCTTGCCACACTGGCACTGAATCATTAACAATTAGCCTTTGAATGTTTCCAACCCATTCAGATAAATCCATTTGAGTGCATTATTATCTAATCTGAAGGTGTCAAATGCACAGTTCACAACACTCCTTAACATAGCCCAGAACCAGATTAAATGTTATTGAGAAATATTTAACAAATGTAATAAAAATACAATAAAACACAAATAATGTTAATGTGTTTTTGAGGGATTCTTATATACAGGTTGGTGGTCTTTGTTTCTATTTGAGTTCAAAACCTAATAGCCAAACTTTTCTTCAAATTTAGTCACATTGGTTCTGGGACAACATATGTGAATTGAATTAAGATTTTCCTTTATATCACACTGACATATGATTTTTTAGAAAGTAGAATATATTTCCAAATGGTGGTTGGAAAATCTACTTTGAACACACATTTATTTCATTTATGTGATATCTAGAAAGAGCATTTAGTTAAGTCCTGGACTGTTCACCTTCCTACTTTGCACCAGGGTTACAACAACCATGTGCTCCTTCTCAAGGACAACAAGTCACTACTGAGAGTAATATGCTTGGGAGGTACATCTGGCAAGCATTGAAACTTCAGAGGTATATGATCTTTGTCAGCTATTTTCAAAAAACTAAATCTATCTACATTGATTGAGATTCCTTAGACCAATTTTAGGAAAATGAATACATATTTGGCAGGGTATACACACTTAAGAAAAAGAGTATGCATCATAGGCCAAGAGTTGGAAATCACTCTTACTCACCTCCAATATTAGGCTCAATGCCTACAGAAAAAGTACTACATTGTGTGAATAGTACAAAATCCAGAGACAGCTTCCAATTCTAAGTCTATAATACTCTTATCCTGTGATGTCCATGGTCAATGGAAATGTGGAGATCTTATCTATATTCAGAGCATGTTTCCAATAAGAACCACATTTATTCTGAGTTGGTGAGGAAGAGAGGTTTTGACTTGCCAAGTTCTTCTTTATAGCATGAGAATCTTACTCTAACCAAATTATTATTCCTTAGCTTTTAAATGAACTCTAGAGAAAAGTCCTGCAAAAAGCAAGAAATAATATAGTTCAAGTATTCTAAATTCTTACTGAAATTTTACTAAGAGAGGAATTAGAACCTAACCTGGCAATAACAAAAGATAATTGTGAGAAGACTATGCTGTTGCATTCATTCTGCTGTTTTCTCTATTAAGTAGAATGATCTTATTAGAATAGGTGGAATGATAATGGCTAATATTTATTTTGAATCCAAGATAAGCAAGAAAATAGTCAGAGAATAGTACCTAGCTGACCTTGATTTCAAGATCTCAGGACCAGATGAACAATGCCACAATGTACTAAAATAATTGGCAGCTGTGTTTGTTGAACCACTGTCACTGATCTTTGAAAGGATGTTGAGAACAAATGAGATACTACTGGACTAGAGAAGATCAAATGCCCTTATATCAAGCAAAATGAGGAGAGTAAGAAGAGATCTTCAACATGATAGTCCAGTGAACTTGACTGATCCTTGGCAAAATTTTAAAATGTGTTATTTAGGTGATTGCTAATGAGCAAACATCCACAAGATGAAATGGTAGTCATAAAGAGTCATCATGAGGACAGCTAAGTACCTTAGTGGATAAAGAGCCAGGCCTGGAGACAAGAGGACCTGGGTTCATATCTAGCCTCAGATGCTTCCTAGTTGTGTGACTCTGGGAAAGTCACTTAACCTCAATTGCCTAGTCCTTATCACTCTTTTGCCTTAGAACCAATACTTAGTATCAATTCTAAGACAGAAGGTAAAGGCTTAAAAAAATCATCATAGTTTTTCTAAGAATAAGTCTGGTAAAGTAATGCTACTTCCTTTTATGAGTTATAATATATTTTTTAATTTAACCTTTATCCTTCCATCTTAGAATCAATACCAGGTATTGGTTCTAAGGCAAAAGAGTGGTAAGGGCTAGGCAATGGGGGTCGAGTGACTTGCCCAGGGTCACACAGCTAGGAAGTGTCTGAGGCCAGATTTGAACCTAGGACCTCCCATTTCCAGGCCTGGCTTTCAATCCACTGAGCCTCCCAGCTATCCCCTCATAGTTATAATATTGATATGAGACCTTTGTAGATACTATTTGCCTATATATTAGGAAAGTACATGACAAAAATTTGTAGTCTCTTCTTTTGGACAAAATAGCTAGGTGAATTCAGAACTGAATGACTGAATCAAAAGAGTAGTCATCAACACATTGATGACATCTTAAAATACATATATATTTTTTCTTTTGATTATTTTTTAATTATTTATTACAAATTCCTTCCCTCCACTCCTCCTGCCCTTTGTGATGATAAGAAATATGATACTCATTATACATAAGTAGTCATGAAAAATATATTTTAGAAGGCATTTTCTAGCAGAGCATTATCATGGATCTGGGTTTGATCTCATTTCATTTGACATGTTATTTTTTTTTTTAATCAAAGACTCAAACCTTGACTAGATAACGAATATGTTGTAAAATAATGTAACATCACAAAAGATCTCAATAGACTACAATTTGGACCAAATTTAATAAGATAGAATTTAAGAAGACTGATATTAAAATGTTATACTTGGCTTCAAAATATTAACTTCATAAATATAGATAAGGCTAGGCAGATGTTAAAAAAAAGATCTGGGGTACAAGCTCAATATGAGTCAATGGTATAATGTGGCATAACAGCTTAATATGATTTGAAATTTTCTAAAATTATTTAAAAAATACCAAGAGAGGGGAGAACCCTTCTGTGTCCTTCTATTATCTATCATTTTTCCTAATCTGTAAACATGGATAATAATGATACGATCCTCACAGAGCGATTGTGAGGATTATATGGGATAACATATACATGAAGCATTTTGTAGTCCTTAAAGTGTTATATAGTTGATAGTTATGATGATGATGATGATGATAATGATGATGATGATGGACATTTATTAGCTAGAAACTATCTGGAGAAGCTTATTATGTATGGGGAAGGACCCCAGGATTATGTCATATGTAAATCAAAGGAAATGGGAATCAGTCTGAAGAAGAGAAGATTTACAAAGGATATGATGTATATCTTCAAGAAATTGAAGGGCTGACAAGAAGAGGAATTTGAATTATTCTTATTGACCTGCAGGGAAGAACTAGGAGCAATGGTCAAGGGTTTGCAGATTTAGGTGATATAAGCCTAATATCATAAAAGGAAATTCCCTTATATTCTAAAGGGAAAATAAAAGACAGCTAGCTATCTCAGTGGATAGAGTCCTGGGCCTCGAGTCAGAAAGACAGGAGTTCAAATATGACCTTAGACACTTACTAAGGACATGACCCTGGGCAAGTCACGAAGGAAATGGCAAACCATTCCAGGAACTTTGCCAAGAAAATCCCATGTACAGCATTGGTATACTATGGTGTCCTGAGTCACAAAGAGTTAGACAGGACTGAATGACTGAACAACAAAAACAAAACAATGACAATGTCCTAGTAATTTGTGCAATACAAAAGTAAAATAAACCACTTCAGAAGGCAATAATTTCCTTCTTCCTATATATCTTCAAGTAAGGAGTTACTTTTCATTCAAATGTGGGTTGTGTTAGATGGTCTCTGTGATTCCTTTTACAATTCTACATGATTCTTCATACTCCCACGTGACCTTTCATAAAGTAGACAATCATTAAATATTTGTTGAATATTAGAAGGAATCTTTAATCTAGTCAAGCACAGGACTAACACAGAATATATAGTTAAAGAGATAAAAAACAGAACATAACCTACTGACCCAAATACCAGCTTGTTCCTCAATGCTTTCATAATGTTGGTGGTGGGTGCTAAAGATATGAAACAAAATAGGATTCAGTGGCTCACACCTCGAAATCAACTATTGATATAAAGAAGCCCTGATTCATGAGCCAAAACAAGCCATTCACTATTAAGCTGATGTCCCCGGTACCCTTTGTATCCTTTGGATACGAAGGATCCACTTCCTGAGAGTATTGTATAAGGGATAAGAACAACACATCTGTACTTTCATTTCGCCTTTTCTAACTTCTGGAACAAGCTATTGGGGGAAAATCTTGATCTATCTATCTATCTATGTGGGTGGAGAGAGAGAGAGAGAGAGAGAGAGAGAGAGAGAGAGAGAGAGAGAGAGAGAGAGAGAGACAGAGAGAGAGACAGAGAGAGAGAGAGAGAAGAGAGCAAGCATCTAGGTGGCACAATGGATAGAGCATGGGTCTGGGGTCAGGAGAACCCGAATTTAAAACTTGCCTCAGATTCCTACTAGTTATGTGACCCTGGGCAAGTCATTTAACCTTATTTAATTTGGTTTTCTCATCTGTAAAATTATCTGGAGAAGGAAATGACAAACCACTCCAGGGTCTTTGCCAAGAAAACCGCAAGTGGGGTCATGAAGAGTCAGACATGACTGAAACACCTAAACAACAAATATATATATATATATATATATATATATATATATACATGTACACACAAATGTATAGTATGTGTATGTATGAAGAGAGGCACAACAAGGGAGAGAGAGAGACAAAGAGACAGAGAGAGAGACAGAGAGAGAAAGACAGAGATAGAGAGAGTGTACAATGACTTTAGAAAGCATTAGGGAAAAAGCAAGCAAATTTGCAATTCCAAATTCATGATCCATTTTCTTCTCTGAACATAGGACTTCAAGGGAAACTCTAACTTTGCATTTCACCTTTTCTAGGTCCACAAAAAAGAAGAGTAACCAAATGAGACAGACTTTTCTTCCCTCCCAAAGAGCCATGCATTTGATGCCTGCATTTAAAGATGATGTGAAATGGTTCACATCGCTGTGAGAATGCAAAGGAACCATACAAAATTCCTGCTCTCCTCTTAATTTCATAATTATCTGGATAGAAAAGCCAACCCCGCTGTTTTGACGGCTTAATTTCTTTTCCCCAGCCACGGCAGTAGTGACGATTCTAAATGGGGCGGCCTCCTCTTTTGCAGAGCCAACTGCATCCAATTCGACTTAATGGCACTAAATGTCTTCAGAATCAAAGGGAGAATGTAATTTAAATGCCACTTGGATCTTCCCACAGTTTCTCAGTACCCACACACTAGCATAGTGTCTAGTGACAGGTCTATAGTTTAGGGTAACACACAGTCTGTAAAAAATGAAGGTTTTGCAACCATGCATTTGGAGAAATTGACAATCTTAATAGCATCTTCCAATGGAGAGTCATCTGTTGTGTTTTTCCCTCTTTGGGTTGAAAACATCAAGGGCTGGATGAAGTGGCAAGGTATTTGTAAAGAAATCATTTTACATGTGATTTCTTGTTGGCATCTATCTTTTTCCCAGAAAGAGAGAGTCACGATGTGAAATTTGAACAAATGTTCCTATTGTGGCATTACCCCACCCATAAACAAATAACTCCATTTTTTAAAAAATCAAGTTTTATTCCCAAGCACTTGTTCGAATAAAGCTATGTAACACACATATGTGCACGCACACACACATATGGACACCCAGACGCTGATGTGCATCTTCCTACCTAGGTTACATCTAATATTGATTAAGCAGTCATGAAGCCACTTTAGCCACTTTAGATCGAGATCCTTCATGAAGAATCTCAAGGACTTTTTTCTTGGGGTTGATTTGTTCAACATATTTATTCAACCAGGTAGGTGGAGTAAAGTTGGCATGCTGATCAAATCTGTGGAGGACACAAAGCTGAAGAAGGATAGACAATAAGCTGGGTGACAATTAGAATTCCCAGGTGATATTGATAGCCTGGAACAATGAGCAGAAGAATATGATGAAGTCTTCTAAAGATGAATGTAAAACTCTGGTCATTGGGTTCAAAAAATCTACTACATGGGTATATAAGAAGGAAGAGACATGACTAGAATGAAGTTAATGGATACAGGAGAGGCCCAGAAAAAATGAGAGGGCAGTTAACAGAACAGTTCCATTTAGGTAGGAGGCAGAATATGGACTGGTACAGTATAAAAGTGGGTTGAAGCTATTATAGATTATGACAAGGGACTCAATCAGTCAATCAATAAATATTTATCAAGCACCTTTGTTCCAGGCACTATGCTGAGTAATAGGGATTAAAAAAAAAAGAAGAAAAGAAAAAAGGCAAAAGATAGTCCCTGCTCTCAAGGAACTTAGAATTTAATTGGAAAAACAGACTGCAAACTAATATATACAAGTAAGTTATATACAGGATAAATAGGAAATAATTAAGAGAGGAAAGGCATTAGAATTAAGAAAGATTGGGGAAGGTTAATTCACATAGCAAGTCATTCTATAGACTTCAAATGCTCTCTCAGCTCATTTATACCCATTGAAACACTTCTCTTTTCCTCCTGGGTGCCATCTCCCTTATCTCCTCAGATGAGAATGATTTTCCTAGAGCACTTTATCTTCCTCTATCCTTTATGTCTGTCACATATGACTTTGTTTTATTTTTAGACATATTCTATTTGCCATTCCACATAGGCACTTTGGAGTAGCAAGCTCCTTGAAGGTAAGGGTTGTGAAATTAGAATCTGTTACCCTAAAAACTATGATTCACAGCAAAACTATGATTCCCAGAACCCCACTCATTTCCTGTCATTACATGCTGATGTAGACAGGATATAAATTGGGTGGAGTTCTGTGTCTAGCCTTTTTCCTTCCTTGTCACGGCTTTGGTGGAGCAAGGATTTTGAGCAGGCAGAAAAACTTAGTCACATGGTTCTATTTTGTCAGATAATAAATTTTATAAAATATAATACTTCAAGTATTGTACATTAATTTAATTCTTACCGGGTAGAGAACTTCTTTGGTGTTTTGTTTTTTAGAATTTATCATGGTTCCTTGCCTTAAGGAATTTTTGTTGAATTGAATTCAGAGTCTTTTTTGTTCAGAGGGTGGTCACCAGTTCTTCTCTATCTTCCTGGTGGTGGGGATTCATTTCAACTTGAATATTTATTCTGTGCTGATTATGTGTGTAATGGGGACCATCAGGGGAGCCCTGTTCACAGGCCCAGTAGATCCCAAAGCTCCCTTGATTAGCCCCCATTACATGTGCAATGCACAGGACTGGCATTAGGGATTCAGAGATGAAATAAGACACAGCTACCCTATCAAGGAACTCAACCCCTTGTGCCTTTTGGGATCTGGCAGAGAGGATGTTTCCAATGAGTAAAGATTATTAAATGCTGATGTAGATTTTCAAGAGTGGTTACAAAACTATGACTGGGGATTTTCCAGGAAGATTTTGGGAAATTTGGGCCTTTCAAATCCCTTCATTTGACTTTTCTTGGTCTCAGTTTTCTCATACTAAAAAAAAAAATGAGGAAAATAACATTTTTTTTCTCATAAGAATCAGCTATAACTAGTTTGAAACCAACATGATTTTGTTCTTGTGGACTAATGACAGAAGGGAAGCACTTCTTCCTTCTCCTTTTCCCATCCTCAGTTTTATTCACATGTCTTGAAGTCCTCCAGGAGTGGAGTCAAAAAAGATCAGAGTTGATATCTGACCCCAGGCACTTACTAGCTAGACAACTGAGCAAACCATTTAAATCTCTGTTTATATCAGTTTCCTCATCAATGAAATGGGATGATAGCACCTACCTCATAAGGTGGTAGTATAAAAGATAATATAATTAAGCAACTTCATTTTATTTTTTTTAACCCTTACCTTCCATTGGATCAATAGTGTGTATTGGTTCTAAGACAGAAGAGCAGTAAGGGCTAGGTGACGGGGGTTAAGTGACTTAGCCAGGATCACACAGGTAGGAAGTGTCTGAGGCCAGATTTGAACCCAGGACCTCCCATATCTAGGCCTGGCTTTCAATCTACTGAGCTACCCAGTTGCCCTCAAATTTCATTTTATATTCACTATTTAATGGCTCTGCATAACCGTATGTATTCTCTGCTTGTAATCCTATTAGATAATCAATATTTTAATGATAAATTGTAAGGAATAATCCCAATTATTAATTGATTGAATATGAGAATCAGTAATGAATAATCATATTGTGAGTAAAATCCTCTGAAATGCCTTGACAAGATACTCTTGCTAAGGGGAGTTGTAGGCATGTGTCCAGTGTTCTGGAACCTGTCCAGACATTATGATATCTCAGTTGGCTTTAAAGCCACAAGAGTGACCTTGACTTTTGCCATATATGGAATGGATCATTACTTCATGGAGTAGACCTTAAAAAGAATAGATCTCTGGTCATCCCATCTGAGAAGAAATATTCAGAAGATCACTTCCCTTTTAAGGGAGTTGGAAGTCTGGGTAATTTGACTCTATATACACCAATTGACAAACGTTCTTTTGGTTGAGGTAGAATGAGCTTGGACCCTGACATTTTACAATTTATGCTTGTCTACAATAAATGTCAGTATGGCTCCAATAATTGCTTCCCAGTATTTATTTTTTCATTTTTACAGTTGTGAGGATAAAATGAGATGAAAATTATAAAAAGTGGTACCTGGCACAAAGGAGGCCCTATCTATAAATGCTTATTCTCTTCCCTTCTCCACCACTAGTGGACTTTGTTATAGAGGGACAGAACTGGTGTGGCCTAGATCAATTGACCAATCACCAGAGTTTTTGAGGGGGCACGCATGCTTGATTCCACACTGCATTCTGGGAAATCAAAGATAAAAAAAGAAACCAACCCTGCTTTCCTAAAGTTTTCATTCCATGATGGGAACCATGTAAATTAAAAAATGAAAAACCATATCTAAATGCTTAATATGTTCCATTATATACAAAGTATTTACACAATAAATATAAGTATTTTGAACATGGAGACATATTGGAATAGAAGCCAGAGGGATCCGAAAGTCCTTTCTTAGGAATCTGGACTTGAACTGAGCCCTAAATGAAAATTGTTCAGTTGTTTCAGCCTTGTCTGAATCTTTAGGACCCCATTTGAGGTTTACTTGGCAAAAATAACCGGAGTGTGGGGGCAGCTGGGTAGCTCAGTGGATTGAGAGTCGGGCCTAGAGACGGGAGGTCCTAGGTTCAAATCTGGCCTCAGACACTTCCCAGCTGTGTGACCCTGGGCAAGTCACTTGACCCCCATCGCCCACCCTTACCAATCTTCCACCTATGAGACAATGCACAGAAGTTAAGGGTTTAAACAAAAAACAAAAACAAAAACAAAAATAACCGGAGTGGTTTCTTCTCCAGTTCTTTTTTAAAACGAGGAAACTGAGGCAAATGGGGTGAAGTGACTTGCTCCTGGTGAATTTATTGGTATAAGGAACTCTCAAGTGAGGAAATTCCTTGTCTCCCAAGGTAGGCTGGCACCTTCTCTGAGACTTACTAGCTGTTGTGAGCTGCCTGTGGCACTGAGAAGTTAATTAACCTGCTCAAGGTCAGACTGTCAGTATGTGTCGAGGACAAGACTTGAACCCATTTTCCCCTGCCTTTGAAGTCACCACTTCATTCCCAATGCCAAGCTGCACATTACAAATGTTAACATTTTATATGAATGCAAGCTTTTCAGCTTTTGTGGTACGTATATCAAAGATATAATAGACTTCAGGGAGCGAGCCAGAGCAATTGAACTTCAGGATAGTGGGGAGGTCAGCAGGGATCAAGGGGTTGGAATTAGTACTCCAAGCCATCTTCACTTTTATAAGAGGGCTTAGAAAAGTTTCCATGTCTGCAAGGACCTGCAGGACATACATTGTATATGAGATTTTTTGTTTGCTTGCTTGTTTGCCTGCTTACTGTCACCCCAACCCCACCATCAGCTAAGATTTTTAAAATTTAATCAATTAATTAAAATCCTTGCCTTCCATCTCAGAATCAGTACCGTGCATTGGTTCCAAGGCAGAAGCGTGGCAAGAGCTAGACAAGGGAGGTTAAGTGACTTGCCCAGGGTCTTACCACGAAGAAATGTCAGAAGCCAGATTTGAACCTAGGACCTCCCCTCTCTAGTCCTGCTTCTCAATCCACTGAGCCATCTACCAGCCTTCTCCAAATAAGTCTTGAAGCAAGCCACTTCCCCAGGTCATCTCCTCCAGTTTACTCACTACACAAATGCTCCATCCAACCTCAGTGTGTGTCTTTATGTCTACCTCCATCTTTAAAATTGTCAGAAAAGGAGAGGTCACCTTGTGCCCTGGATCTCACCTTGGACCACTTAAGAATCAAAATGCTCTCTTCTTTCCATTTCCTCTCAATCTCCCTGTCATGTTCTGCTCCTGTCCAGCTCTCATTGGAGATGGAAAACAGCACCCTTGTTTGATCACAGCATTTGAGTGCTTAGCTTCCATGGTGATAGAACTGCAGAGGCACTCAGCAGGGAAAGGATGCATGCATATGCAAGCCAATGGCGTCCTCTGACTCCCCTCGCCAGGGGACCCACTCTCGCTGGCCTGTTCTCTAGACAGCATCTTCAGAACTCTGACTGGGGAGGCAGAACTGAATTTTCTTTGTACCTTGAATAGGTCTGGGCCAATCCCCCACTTTCCTGCAGGGTTTAACTGGAAATTAGAAAAGTAGACAGGTCTGGCAGAAAGTCACAAAACCTGGGTTTGAATCCTGACTCTAGCACTTTGTAGCTAGGTCATCGGGAGCAAAGTCATTCATCTCTGGGAGCTTCGGTTTCTTCCGCTGAGAAATGGGACACAGCACAATACTAAGCACATGGGAAGAACTTTAGAAAAGCTTTGTTGATGGATACATTCCTACGTACAAACAACATGTTCTGTGTTCTGTGGGAGAAAGGTGCTCTCTGAGTAACAGTGTTATCAGAACTGACAACACATAGCTCTATTAAATTGAGTTTCAATGAATGGAACTGGACACAGGCTGCATATTTACAGAAGAGAAAATATTCAGTGTGGGAGATACATTTTTTAAAATGACTTGGCAACAAAATGGCATGACACGCATGCAGAGAAGGGCCAAGGTCATAAACAATGATCTTTATGTAGCTTTTTAAAGGGTACAAAGTAATTTCCATATATTTGAACTGTGAGATGGGAATTAGGGCGATTTATTTACTTATGCATTCATTTATTTATCTATGTATTTGTTTGTTTGACAAATCTGGGAGGAATTCTTTTTTCTTTTCAAATTCAGATTGACACCTTCTTTGTAAAGTTTAGGTGTAGAAAGTTGTCTGGGGGATAGCTAGGTGGCGAAGTGGTTTGAGAGCCAGGTCTGGAGATAGGAGGGTCTGGGTTCAAATCTGATCTGACACTTCTTAGCTGGCTGGACCCTGGGCTAGTCAGTTAACCCCCATTGCCTAGCCTTATTACTCTTCTGCTTTAGAACCAATAGGCTGTATTGATTCTAAGACAGAAGATAAGGGTTTAAAACATGAAAAGTCAAAGATGAGAAGATATGAGTTAGGGATAAGCTACATCTCAGGTGGAGGTGGGAGTAACCACACTGATGAAGTCCAGAAGCTCCAGAAGCATTCATGTAATCCTCTCATTATGCCTGCCTTACTTTTAGGGAAAAAAAAATAGGTAGATTTGTACAAATGGGGATATCTACTAATCAGTTTCTGATTCTTGTTTACAGTTATTCTCATTCTTGTCTTTCAGATAAGGAAACTGAGTCTCAGAGAGATTGTGACTTGGCCATGGTCACAAAGTTGGTAAGTATGAGAGATAGGTTTTGAATCCAGGTTTTTCCCCAATGACCCCTAAGCATAATACTCTAAGAAACAATGAATTTGTAGTCAGAGCACCTGAGTTCTAATGCTACCTCTGTCACTTATCAGCTCTGTCACTACCACTTTGGGGAGTTCAGTTTTCTCATCTGTAAAAATAGGAGGTTGGATTAGATTAATTCTAAAGTCTTTTTCCAGTTCTAACCCTAAATACCTTGATCCTGCAGTGCTACTAAACCCCTACTACTTTTCTTAGACACCTCATGAAGTTCTATTAGGGGCATAGGGGCAGCTGGATGGCCCAGTGGAGAGAGAGGGGTGGGCCTGGAGTTAAGAAGAGTCATCTTCCCAAGTTCAAAACTTGGCTTCAGACACTTGTCAGCTGAGTAATCTTGGGCAAATCATTTAAACCTTTTTGCCTCAGTTTCTATAATTGCAAAATGAGCTAGAGTAGAAAATGGCAAATCACTCCCATATTTTTGTCAAGAAAATCCCAAATGGGGTCACAGAGCATTAGGAATGACTGAAATAATTCAACGACAGGGTATAGGAAGACAAAAAGGGATAGGGTAGCTTAGAAGGGTTTTAAATGTCAAACAGGGGATTTTGTATTTGATCCAGATAGGGAGCCACTGAAATTTACTGAGAATGAGGGTGACATGGTCAGATCCATGTTTTATGAAAGCGACTTTGGTGGCTGAATGTAGAATGAATTGGAGTGGGGAGAGATCTGTGGCAGGCAGATCAAGCAGAAGGCTATTTCAGTAGTCCAAAAATGAGGTGACCAGGGACTGAACCAGCATGGTCCAGCCCTTAGCACAGTAGTGCCTGTATATATGGTAGCAACTTTTAAAATGATCGTTAATTGATACATTACTGCATAGGGCATGTTCTGTATTCTGTGGGAGAAAGGGGCTCTGTAAGTAGCAAAGCATTATTAGAACTGATGACAACTCATAGCTCTACTAAATCTAGTTCCAGTGCTTGAAAATGGACACGGCATACATATTTACAGAAAGGAAAATATTCAGTGCAGGAGACATAGTTTGTAAATGACTTAGCAACAAAATGGCATGATGTGCATGCAAAGAAGGACCAAGGTGACAGCTTCTCTCACAACAAGTTACTGCAGCAACAGATAACCTTGAAAATATCCAATAAGAGACCTAAAGGAGCAATCTCAGATACCCTTAAGTGAAAGGCAAAGGTAAGCTAAGCCAATCACTTGCTAGCTTCTTGCCTTGGTTTATCTATCTGTAAAATGGTCATTAGGTGGACCATGCCTCAAAAAGAAAATGTTGGTTCTTAACAGACATCATTTCAATGACCTTTCAGATGGGGTGAAGCAGTCACTCCCTTAATAGATAGATTAGGAAACTTCAGGTCATTCTCTCATTTAATGAATAAAATAAGATCTCTATTTCAACTTAGGCTTTGCCATCATTTGCCACATTTATGAATATCTCCATTAATTTTGAAGGAACTGATAGCTTCTGATGAAAAAAATATGGCAAACTACTTTAAAATGATGATATAGTTGTTGTCTTTTTAGTTTGACTTGTAGTTTTGTTTTTTTTTTTATCTTTAACTTCTGGTTCTATCTGCTGCCTTAATTCAAAATGGCACCTGAGAAAAGGTTCATCAATGGGCATATCTTTGTAACATTGGGCTGATTGTAATGAATAAAATCTGAAGCACTGTAGAGATCAGAGATATTGTGTGTGCACGGACCAGGGGCTATAGTTCACAGAACTACCAGTGTTGTGGATGGGAGCCTGTGTTTGTCATACCAGCTCTAACCAGGCTTCTGTCCCTCTTGACAAATCCAGCACAGTGCCTTGTATATAATAAGCATTCAATAAACATTTGTTACTTGCACTAGCAAGGACTGAGATGCCCCAAAGGCTTTAAGATACCGTTGCTCCTGTGGTTGTAGAATTGGCCTCTCCAACTCTGGTTATGCCCAACAGGCACATGACCATGTGAGGAAGCTAGAATTGTTTCTGTCACCATTTTCTTAATCAAAAACATCGATGGCTTTTGCCCTAAGGGCAGCTATTCCTGTTCCCTTCACTGGGCCTTAATTCACTTTACCAGCTATTTTATAAGTCAGCGGTGCTCTATCAGGCTTATACTTATGTCTTTATGTTCCAGGGATGAAAAGAGCCTACCAATATATAAGATGCTGACCTCAGAATAGGGAAGATCTGACCTCAAATCCCAACACTGACACTTACATGCTATAAACCTAGGTCTCCCTTAGACTCTTTCTCCTGTAACTCCCTAGAACTTAGCTACTAAATCACAGATTACTAACAGTCACAGGGAAGTTCCCCGTGCTTACAAAATCACAAATTCTTCCCATATTGATGTTTTAGGGCTTAAGAATGGCCCTGTAGGATTTTGGAGTTTCTGCAGCAAGTAGAAATAAGAATTTGGAAAAGTAGTGAGATGGCCATGCAAAGAACACTAGATTTGGACTTAGAACACCTTAGATCTCAGTTGTGCCACATTCTAACTGAGAGACCTCAGTTTTTTCATCTATAAAACAAAAGGATTAAACTAGATGACCTCTAAAGTCCTTCTCCTTCTAGCTCAATGATCCCATAAACAAGGTCTATTCATGTTTGAGAAACAACTCTTCATTCCTTTTCTTTCTCCAGCTTTGGTCCTGATACTCCTTTCTTCTGACCCAATGGAGTCAGTAGTGACATGCCGCTTTTTGAAGAGGGGACCCCAGCTGTTTGCTTTCTCTATATTGCTTTATTTTTGTTGCTTAACTTGAGCCAATTAAGCACTGCACTATCATTAATAGTCAAACTAGCACTTTTACACTTGTGGAAACCCATCTGGCAATCTCCTTCAAATTAGCCTCCAGCCCCTCAAAATAGCTTTAATTAGAGACCTGGCTAGTATGGAATCTGGCCAGGTTTTGCTTGTGGTTACAAATTCACCTTGTCACAAGGTGTGGCAGGGACAAAACATAGGTTAACTCAGAGACCTGCAAGACCTCTTCCAGGTGAGACCCACTTTTGTTCAAGTATCTGACCAGAGAGCCATCCAGCAAGACAGATTTGTCCAACAGTTGACCCTTCACAGAGGAAACTCACCTCTGATGAAATGCAAGTGGTTCTTTCTTGTTCTCATGAAAGAGAGCTCTGTTACAACCCAATCATTATCTAAACCCCTTCAAGACAAAGGAGACCAAGAAGACTGTGTGCCATCACTACACCGAGATACATTCACAGATCATATCATTTTAGTGTTGGAAGTAACCTCAAAGGTCATAAATCCATCTCATACCTCAAAGACAAAAAACAAAAAAACAAACCTCTCTGCAATGTACCTGCCAAGCAGTTAAAACTTTGTTTAAAGTCCTACTATGAAGGATAAGCCACAAGGTAGCCTAATTTTACTTTTAGAGAATACTAATTATTAAGAAGGCGAACTAGATGGTGCTGGAGAGAGACTTTGGTCCATACCTTTTCCTAAATTCAAATCTGACCTCAGAAATTTATTAACTGAGTGACTCTGGGCAAGTCACTTAATACTGTTTGCCTCAGTTTCCTAATTTGTAAAATGAGCTGGAAAAGCAAATAAAGCACAGCTATAATTTGCCAAGATAATCCTGATTGAAATCTTAAAGAGAAATGCAATTGAAAAATGGCTGAACAATAATTGTTAAGAAGTATTTACTTAAAATATGGAATGCAATGATAGTATAAAAATATTTGCTTAGATCAAGACTAAATTTACCTCAGTAGCTTCTAACCATTACTCTTGTCCTACTCCATTGAGCCAGACAGAACATGTCTAATCTCTTTTTCAGTCAACAACCCTTCAAATACTAGAAGACTAGCAGGCCCTCCCTCACCCTTTGTTTTGCCAGGCTAAATAAACACCTCCAATTCCTTCAATCAAACTCTCCTATGACCAGAATTAAAAGGCCTTTATTGCCCTAGTTGCTCTCCTCTGTATGCTTTCCAGAATGGCCTTCCTACAATCTGAGCTGCAGAACTAAACACCAACTCAGCCAGTCAAGTTGCATATGTAAATTTTGAAATGAAGAGCTTACCCTAAATAATTAAAATAATAATAAAATAATAGCATTTGCATAGCACCTTAAGATTTTCCAATCATTTTCCTGTTATCTCATTTCATTAAAACAACTCTATGAAGCATTGTTATTATTAGCCTGCTATACTGTTTGCCTCAGTTTCCTCATCTGTAAAATGAGCTGGAAAAGCAAATAAGCCACAACTATAATTTGCCAAGAAAATCCCAAATGGAATCTTAAAGAGAGATACAATTAAAACAAACATTAATCACCTACTATGTGGGAACAAACATTAATCACCTACTATGCAGCAGTTACAGTGCCAAGTCCTGAGAAGACAAAGAAAAGCAAAAGGCATTCCCTTATGTTAGAGTGACTCATTGTCTAATGGATTCTAGATGAGGAAATTGAGGCTGAGAGATGTGAAATGTTCAGTTAAACAGCTATGAAGAGTCTTGATGCAGGACTAGAATTCAGGTCTTTAGGATGTCAGTCCAAAACTCTATCCACTACATGACATATATACTGCAGTGTGATCAACCTATAGCAAAACTAGATTCTCAAAGAAATAATTCAAATTCCCTAGATCCTAAAGGCCCATTGTCCATGGGCATGTCAAAGCTCCCAGTGAATAATGATTGCCAAGGAATTTCTTGCCTGTCTCAAAAAATCAGAAAGGATAACCAAGAGGATAAAGGAGTTTTCTTCCCTCATGAGCTTTTTGAACAGGATATACTTGCTTTTTCTTTGGAACATCATCTTTCATGCTTAGAAGTGGTCTGGATGAATGAATCTTTGGGCATTTGTTAAACACTGAGACAGAATCCTGTGGTTCTAAATCAGCTGCTGTTGGTGAGAAAGAACCCTGCCTGTTTGACGCAGAAGAGAAAAAAAAAGAGGAAAGGCAGTGACCTAAAATGCAAGGGGGAAATCCACTTAACTCATGATTCTTCCTGGCCACACATTTAGCAGCCCCACATTCCCCATTCTACCACCATTTCCTTTTGGGTCCCTGCAGGTTTTCCTTTCATATTGCAAGGCAATGTTGCTAAACTTAAGAGGACATTTTTATGTGTATTTCTCTTATCAACAAAGGCTTGAAACCATAGCCTCCGGGTCTGTGTTCCCTAAGACAGATGGCCTTATCTAGTACTGAAAAACATGAAGATCTCCTGAGCCAGACAGGGCAGCATGTCCTCTGAGTGGCTGCAATTCACGTCTTTTTAGAAAGGATCCCAAGCAAGGAGTGGCCTTGGCAACACATAGATCCAATCATGATAGAACATGTCTTTCTACAAAATGCTGAGGGAACTAAATGATGTTTGGTAATAAAATCACATTGAAATGAAATAGAAAACATTTATCAAGCATTTATTGTTTATCAAACACTGTGCTAAGTGATGGGGATAAATAAAAAGGACTCTCAAGAAAGTCACATTTTAATTAGGAGAAACAACACCAAAAGGAGGGGTCAGTTTTGGGGCAAATGGAAAGAGCCAAGAGTCTGGAGAGCAAAGGAAAAGGGCAGGTGATGTATAATTTGAATCTGTTACTCTAAAAACTACAATCCCCAGCAAAACTATATCCCCAGTAAAACTATGATTCCCAGAACCCCACTCACTTCCTGTCATTACATGTTGACATAGATAGGATATAAATTGGGTGGAGTTCCATGTCTAGCTTTTTTTTCCCTTCCTGTTGGTGGCTTTGGCAGAGTGAGGAATTTTGAGCAGGTAGAAAAACTTAGTCATGTGGTTCTATTTTGTCAGATAATAAACTTTATAAATATAATACTTCAAGGATTGCACATTAATTTAGCTCTTAACAGTGGTAAGGCCTTCTGGTCCTTCTGGAACAATGGCATTAGATCTCAACCAATCTTTGTTGGGAAAAGGTTCATGGCTCTGAGGAGTGATTGAGAACCAGTTGTAAACTCAGATCTAGGTTGGGATGCAGAGAAAAGAAATACAAAGAAACAAAAACATAGATATTGTTATGACCTCAAGGAGCTTATGATCTAATGAAAACAATGATTTATTATAATTGATTATTATACTACTTTGATGAAGGCTGATGATTGAATTATAGATCTAGTTCTAGAAGGAACTTCGGAGTTCACCTTTTTAGTCTCATTCTCTTATTTTATAGAATATAATGACGATGTGTGAAAATGCCTAACTCATTTTTCCTCACCCACCTCCTCATTCTGTCCTCCAGGTCTTGATCTTGTTTCATTAATTTGCTAGGAAAACTTTTCTAAGCCTATGAGTGGAAGCCTGCAGTTTTATTGAAAGAGAAATGACTAGCTCAACCTACCCCCTTTCTGAATATATAATTTCTTTGCTTAAGGGGGTATCTTGTGCTCGTAAAAACTAATTTTATAGCTGGAATGTCTCAGGATCTGAGATTTAGGATTATGTGAGGAGATAATGTTAAATCAGAGGTGTCAAAAATGCAGAGGACTGACAATGGCAGAGTATAGTCAGAACCAAATTAAGACATGATTAGAAAATATTTAACAAAATAAATAAAAATAAAATGTAACATAGATAATATTATACTTTAAAAGTAATTCAATAATATTCCTCTAGGAATCCTTATGTATGGATTATATTGGTCCTTGTTTCTTTCAGAATTTGACATTATTGACCTAAATCATTCTGAGCTGAATAAAGTCATTAGTGATAAAGAAGTAGCAAAATGGAAAAAAAAATGGGGGGGTGGTAAATAATGGGAGAGAAGATATAAGCTGATAATAGAGATGGAAAATTGGGATAGATAACTATCATGTTGTTATGTTAAATAGCAAATTTTTTGAGGGGCTAAACCAATGGACCAACTATAGCAGGATAAATTTTAATAGGATAAATGGAAAGTTCTACTTTAGAATTAAATAATCAGTTTCAAAAGCACAAGATGAAAACTGATCAAGAGATTATGTAAACATATCTATTATTTTGGTTGGACCAAAAATTCAATCAGGGTCAAAAGTCAAAAGACATGTCAGTCCAAAAAGCTAATGCTGTCTTAGACTACACTAAGAGAAGTATAGTGTGTAGTAAAAGGAATATTGTAGGTTTCTTAGGTTGCACAGTGGAGAGAATGTCTGACATGGAGTCAGGAAGACATCTTCCTGAGTTCAAATCTAACCTCAGACACTAACTGTTATGTTGTATGACTTTGGACAAGTCACATAACCCTGTTTGCCTCAGTTTCTTCATCTGTAAAATGAGCTGGAGAAGGAAATGGCCAACTACCCCAGTGTCCTTGCCAAGAAAACCCCAGATGAAGTCATGAAGAGTCATATCCAATTGAAAAATTACTAAACAACAACACAAGGAATTTACCATATCTACCTTTTTCAAAACACATTTGGTACACAGTTGCATACAATCTTGGCTGCAATATTTTATAAAGGTCATTAACAAATTGTAGAATATCCTAAAGAAAATGACTTGATTACTCCATAAATATGCAGACCTCATATGCATATTAACCAAAATTCTTGTTTTCTCAATAGGTGGGAGGGAGATGGAGGGATGGAGAGAATGTAGAACTGCAAATAAAAACATTTTTTTAAAAAAAATTTAAAGAAAACTAGGATGATGAGATGACTAGGAATCTTATTAGATGAAAGTTAGTCAAAGAAACTGGGATGCTTAGACTATGGAAATGTCTTTTAATTAAGAGGATAAAATTCAAGTTCTTGAAGGACACTCATGTAGCAAAACAATTAGAATTGTTTTAAGTATTTAATTATTGATTATTAATTTATTATTATTATTATTATCATTATTTCTTTTTTAATTTTTATTCATCTCAGAAAACAGAACTCGAAGAAATGGGTTGGAAAAGGAGAGAGACAGGTAGGTCCATGCTTTGGGTAAAGGGGAGGAATAATTTAAAACATTAATAATGATTAAAGCTAAACAAACATAGAATGGGCTACTCAGGGAGATAGTTCTTTTCCCCTCATTAGAGGTCTTCAGACAGAAGCTAAATGATCCATTTTCAAGTAAGTCATAGAGGGTATTCTTATTCATGCATTGATTAGGCTACATGCCCTCTGTTTCCTTCCAATTCTGAGATATTATGATTCTGGCAAGATATCTAAGGCTATATATTAGGAGAACTACTGAGTTTTGTACTTAGGCTTCTTCTGTGTGTGAACCATTTCTCTGATGTCCAGCAAACAAGGTTATTCACTTGGAAAAAAAGAAGTTTGTGTGTGCTTGTTCATAAAGCAGCGGGATTCACTGCAAGGAATAAGTTGAGAAGCATCTTAAGTGTACAAAATATTAATCATGAATCTTATTTTCACTTTAGTGAGGGAATCAGAAATGAAAAATAAACTAAGCTAAGAAGAAATAGGATGCAGAATACAGTCTGAAAGTCATAGTGGTGGTGTCATTTTCCAGTTGGGTCTAACTCTTTGTGACCCTATTTGGGGTTTTCTTGGTCAAGACACTGGAGCAATGTACTATTTCCCTCTCTTGATCTTTTTACAAATAAGGAACTGAGGCAAACAAGGTTAAGAGACTCGCCTGGGATCTAAACTAGTAAGTATCTAAGGCCAAATTTGAACTCAGTCCTTCTACTGGTAAAGCCATCAAGCTTCCTTTTCCCCAGCCTTTCAATTCTTTCATTTGATTTCTACCCCACTTGCAGATATCTCTAAGTCCTAATGGTTTCTGCTGATTAATGCTATTCTGTGAAGGATGTGGGAAGGATAATAGCATAGAGTCAGCTTAGTACTTTCATAGGATTATAGGTTTAGATCTGCATGATCTTAGAGGACATCCAATTCAACATATTCATTTAACAGTTGAGGAACTGAGATGCAGGAGGTTGGGTGTCTTATCCAAGGGCCCACAGCAGATAGCAGGAGAGAGAGGATTTGCACCTAAGTTCTCTGTCTTCCACCTAGAGATATCAGTTAGTCTTACTGGCTTCCTCTGGCTAATGCAATGCTGTGAAAGGTATGAGGAAAGCAGCTAGAGTTAACTTTATACATTCATTATTGTTGTTCAGATGTTTTTTAGTCCTGTCCAATTCTTCATGACCTCATTTTTATGTTTTCTTGGCAAAGATGCTGGATTGGTTTGCCATTTCCTTCTCTAGTTTATTTTTTTAAAGGAGGAACCTGGGGCAAAAAGGGTTAAGTGACTTGCCCAGGGTCATCCACCTAGTAAGTGTCGGAGGCCAGATTTGAACTCAGGATGATGAATCTTCTTGATTTGAAGCCCATCACTCTATCCATTGTGTCATCTAGCTACACCTTCATTACAATACCTAAGATTATATATTTAGATCTGAAAGAGACCTTAAAATCCATCTAGTTTAATCTACTTATTTTATAAATAAGGAAAGGAGACTCAAGGAGATTAGGTAATTTGCCCAAGATCATACAGGTAAAGAAGTAGCAAAGCAAGCTATGTGCCCAGTCCCTTTAACTACAAAAAAAGAGCCCTCTTTCCATTCAAATGTTACTTAGGAGAAGACATAGAAAGAAAATGTTTAGACTACTTGACAAAAGCCCTATGTCGATAAAGAGTCAAATGTCTGTCTTGGAAAAATTTAGCAGAGATTACCTTCACTAATCTGAGAAATTATGGCAGAGAGCAGACAAAGACGAGTATCCTCCGGAGGAGAGCTGGGCATTTCCTATGTTGTCTTCATAGAAATGTATACATCTTAAACTGTTGTATAGGGAGGGGAGGATCACCAGCAATTTACTTTAGTCTCTGGAAACTGAATAACCTGAGATTTTTCAGCCCTATTCTTTCTTTCTTTCTTTCTGGGGGAAAAAAGGAGCTCATTCTCTAGCTTTCTATATGAGGAGTCATGGACTGAGTCAAAACCTAAAATGGAAGAGACAAACCACAGTGAATTTTGCACAGATGTGTAAAACGTAGGGTGCTTTTCAGATTGGTGGGTGCCCTTACTGAGATGGTCTTTGGAGCCACAGTGATGCCAGCTGCCTTTCAAGTTGAACGGCTTTAGGAGAAATCCTCCATATGTGATAAAATGGACCCCAAAAAACTATATAAATTATTGGCTCATCTTCTCTCCATTCTTTAGTACTACTTGAAAGCAATGCCTTTGAATTTCACTGTAATAGAGATACCCATTAGAGCTATTTCCTCCTTAAATGGCACTATTGTGATAGAGAGATGTAGGGACACAATCTTCCTCACTCATGTGCAGACTTCAGACTCAAACTTGCATGAAAACTGTCACTTCAAGAAGATGAGCAGGAAGCAAGGAAAGCTATGCCAGGAGGGAGGAGTGGGCAAGAGCAGCAGAAAGAAATTTTATGTATGCCCAGCTCTGAGCTGCTCTTGATTAATTTATCCTCTGACTTCCACCTTCCTATTCTCCCATGCCTTGAACTAAAGCTAAAGGTTCCACCTGTTCTCTCTAAAAGAGATAGGGTTATGAGTAGCTAGGTGGCTCAATGGATTGAGAGCCAGCCTGGACATGGGAGGTCCTAGGTTCAAATTTGACCTCGGATACTTCCAAGCTGACCCTGGGCAAGTCACTTAACCCCCATTGCCTTACCCATATCTCTCTTCTGAATAAGCCAGAAGGTAAGAGGTTTTGGTTTTTCTTTAAAGAGAGGGGGAGAGATGGAGAGATCTAAAAGTGACTTTCCCTCTTTATTTAATAAAATTATTGGCTGGATAAAAAGTATTTAAATGGGCACAGAGGACATGTGCTCTCTCCTAAAGTAAGTAATGTTGAGTTTATATTTTTCCCACATTCACCTATTATAGATGAATTTCCTCAGGACTGACTTCCCACCTCTTTTCTCCTTTATCCCATCCTCAATTTTGCTGCTGGAGCTGGATAATGTAATGGATAGATTGCTGCACATGGAGTCAGGAACACACAAGTTTATATACAAGATATGAGAATCCTACCTTTGGTACTCACTGGTTATTTGATTCTAGACTAGTTGCTCCCAAGGTTTTATGTGACTAATTGTTCTCATCTGTAAAATGTGGACAATAATGCCTATAGGACCACACTTCACAGAATTGTTTTGAGGCTCAAAGGACATCATGCATGTAAGATATCCTACAAATCTGAAAGTCCTAGATAAATGTTATTCTTTATCAGTCATACCAGAGTTCCTTGCTGAGTTGGCAGAGATGTAAATTTGGACACCTTAATTTCCACAGTCCCAGAGAGTTCATAAATTTAGAGCCAGAAGGGATCACAGATATTATCTAGGCCAGTGATGGGCAAACTATGGCCCACAGGCCAGATGGGAGGGCCCTGAAATGTTCTATCAGGGCAGGACATTATTCCCAACCTGACAAATACAATGAGAAGGATACAATACAATGAAAATTCGAAAGAGTTGCCTTAGAAACAGACTGACAGATGCACATTTCCTTTCCTTTGGTCCCCTCTTTAAAAAGTTTGCCCATCATTTATCTAGGCCAATATCTTCAGTTTACAGATGGGGAAACTGAGGACTACAGAGGTTAAGTTTCTTACCCAGGGTGATAGGCAGTCAGAATTGGAACACAAATCCTTTAACTCTAATCTTGATTTCCATAGGACCATGCTATATCAGTTGAGTTGTGATATATCCAACAAAGTGACCACTAACTTCTTTTTTTATCATTAAATTTAGAACTGACCTCGCATTTTAATCAATTGGCTTATCTAAGGGAAACTATTGACTACCCCTTTCCTATTTCAATTTGTATCATATAATACTGAGTAGAGACATCTAGATAGAGTATCAGGTCTGAAATCAAGAAGACTTAATTTCCTGAGTTCATTTACTAGCTGTGTGACCTTATTCAAGTCGCTGAACCCTGCTTGCCTGCATTTCCTCACCTGTTAAATCTAGAAGTACATTCTAATGCAGAAAGAAAAAAAAAGCCTTCAAAAAATTTTCGATGCATTTCAGAGCATCTAGATAGCACAGTATATAGACCACTAGGCTTGGGAGTTGGGAGAACCTGGGTTCAAATCTGGCCTCAGACATTTCCTATTATGTGATCCTGGGCAAGTCTCCTAACCCCAATTGTCTAGCCCTCACTGTTCTTCTGCCTTAGAACTGACACCTAGTATTGATCTTAAGGCAGAAGCTAAGAGTTTAAAAAATATGTTGGTGGCAAATTCCCTTTTCCATTAGCATGTCACAATTGATATGTATCTTTTCTCAAGATTCAAGACTCCAAAAGAGGGAAGGAAAAGGTGGCAATAACTTGGTTTCATGTCTGTTTCATTGAGAAGGTTGCTTCTTTCAGCAGCTGACATATAAGATACAATTAAAATTTGACATCCCTGCTCATTCAGTTTACCATTGCCCAAAACCACAGAAACACAATCAGAGCTTCCTGAGTAAAGCAATATTTTTTCCAGTGGTACAATTAAGCATTGGATCAAATTTAGAATCTAATAATAGCTCAATTAAGTCACAAATCCCATCTGTTTCTACTTCTAGAGAATTCTCCTGAACCTAAGAATTAGTTATTTTCTTCTTCTGTTCTATGGGTCCTGTTACACTTGCCTTTTTTCCCCTAAGATCTTCACAAACTCTCACAGAATGCTCAGAGTTTTCCTTCAGGGATAATAACCTCTGATTCCTAATTTAGCACCCCATTAGCTACTGCCCCAGTAAAACCCAACTCAGCATCCACAGGGCAAGACTGAAGATATGGCAACCTGAGTTCTATCCCCAGTGCTCTGCATGACCACTAATGGCTCCAGAAACTTCTGTCTCCCTATTTACCTCTGAGGTGGGGAACTAAATTATTTGTTCCCTCCTCCCTTCTCAAAAATCTTGAGAGAATTAATATAAACTCTGTCCTCAGTCCTCAGAGAAAAACAGTCTGTTAGGGTTAGTCACTGTTATTATCTAGTGTTACCACAAGTATAAAAATACAGTTAAGAATCATCACACCTCTACTTCCTATGGTCCTTGTCATTCCAAAATAAAGGTATGTAGGAAGGGGAAAGGGAGGAGGCTGGTGATCAAAAAATCAGAGTGAGTGGATATCTTTAGAAAAATAAAAGACAAAGGGCTTGCCATATCAGGACAATATTTGCCCAGAATTAAGTGGAGTTCTTGTCTAATTTTATAGGCTTTGAGATAAAATATCCAGAAGTTTCCAAGAATATAAGATGGGATGATTCATCCATTTTGCCTCAAACCAGATTAGACATATTGAAGAGAAATCAACCTAGTCTTTCTAAGACAAGGACAGACAATGACTCTAGTGGGAAAATCTAGGAGATTATGGAACTCCTCATTCCATTCCTCTTGCAGCACTGCAATCTTTCTTTTGTATTCTTTTTTTTTTTCATTAACCTAGTCAAGCACCTGCACCTGGTACTCCTGGGCCTCCCTTTAACTTCAGGCACCCAATATTTCATCACTTGCAGCTCTGCTCTATGCTGTTGAAGGAGTCAAGTGGAGAAGGTTGGTACAGAGCCATGTATATGCCAGCAAAACAAGTTATCTGCCTAGGATAAGCAACCACAGAACCATAACTAGCTATACAGATTATGGTAAAACCATAAAATAGACTTTCAAATGAATATTTGAAGAAAAATTCAGCCTGACCAGTCAATCTATTTTTAAAATTTAAACTTATTTATTTGTTACATTAAAATTCCCAGGTAACTCTCTCTCTCTCCCCTGGTAGAGAAGGCATCATTTGATGAAAAAAAGATATATAAATTATATATATGTATATATATAATATATACACACACATATATATGTAAAACTAGGTCTTGCTGATTTCTATTTGTCAGTTCTTTTTCTGGAGATGGACAGATACAAGTCATTCTTCAAATTATTTCAATAACTAAAAAGTTTTTGTACAAATAAAACCAATGTGGCTAACCAATTTATTAATCAATTCTTAATTTATTAAGTTCTTATTAGGTACCATGAACTATGCATGCTAAGTGCTGGGGACTGGGGCCAGGACAACAGAGAGATAGAAACAGACACTGAGAAAATTAGAGAGTTAGAATGACAGAGAGCAACAATCCTTGCACTAAAGGAGCTCATATTCTACTAGCCAAGGCACGTAAATATCTAGGTACATAGAAGATGCACAAAGAATAGACAAAAGGTAACTTCCAGACACTGAAGAGAGTGGGAAAGGTCTCCTCCAGAAGGTAGTGTTTCAGTTGAATCTTGGGGTAAAAAAGTCAGTGATTCTAGAGGCAGGGGTGGATAGGGAGAGGAACAAACAATACCCTAAATATATCAATGTACCCCAATATAACAAAAAAATTAATTCCTTCCCCCTTTTGTGTTCACTAGTTGCAAGAAAATCCAATGGGATTCTCCTAATGTTTTTTCTCCAAGACATCATTTGTGGTAGAATAATAATAAAGATCATGAATTAATTGAAAGAAAAGTAAAAAAACCACTGGTTTTATAATATACTTTAAAGATGTTTTGTTCTCTCTCTACTAACAGTGAAAAACACATTAAAGCCCTGAGTTCAAGTTAGAATGTTTTGAAACTAACTATATAATCCTCATAGTATCTTGGAAAGAACTCTAGATTTGAAATCTAAAGTCAGGGTTTAAATTCTATTTCTTTTATTATTTTGGTAATGTACTTAATCTTTTTGAGTCTCATCTAGAAAGTGAGGCACCTGGTTGAGATGACTGGTAAGGTTCCTTCCAACTCAAAACCTATGAATCACCTTTTCTCCTTTGCTTCCTAAATTATTTATGTCAGAGATTTGAGTCTTGAGATTTGTTCTGCAGGTGGGGAAATCCTAAGAAATTACTGCTAGATTTTTATTTTTAACATTTCAAACTGGAAAGGACCTTAGGAATCAATTTCTTCTTTCTATATGCTTAAAGCCCTAAATGGTAAAGGAACTTATCCAATATCATATAGCTAATTAATCTTGGAACTTGTCCCTCAGGACAGCTAAGTGGCTCCGTAGATAGACATGGAGGTCCGGAGATGAGAGATCCTGGGTACAAATCCAGCCTCAAACACTGCCTAGTTGTGTGACCCTGGGCAAGTCACTTAGCCCCAATTGCCTAGCTTTTATCACTCATCTGCCTTGGAATCAATACTTAGTATGGATTCTAAAACAAAATGTAAGTGTTAAAAACGAAGAAGAAGAAGAAGAAGAAGAAGAAGAAGAAGAAGAAGAAGAAGAAGAAGAAGAAGAAGAAGAAGAAGAAGAAGAAGAAGAAGAAGAAGAAGAAGAAGAAGAAGAAGAACTTGTCCCAGTATCCTCTAATTGGTAAAGCCATGTTCTTTTTCACTTTGCCATCCAAAACAGCAACGGGAAACTCCAAGTTGTTATTCTTTTTACTCCAACAGAAGAAGTAGAAGGTAAAAGTATGGGGGTAAGAAAAGAATTAGAGGAATTGAAAATTGGATCCATTTATGTTGCTCCAATCTTTACCAATAGTCACTGGGTATTTCCCATTATCTCTATTTGTAACACTAATATTAAAGCTAAATTCCCCCTGGTAAATTGCTGATATCCTCTGATTACCATGTGGCATAGTACTCTCTAAAAGCCAGGTGATATGATGGACAATTAAAAGTCCTCTTCATACTTCATTAGTGCCTTTCCTTCATTAGTCCTGATCAATGAAAAGGAAACAAAGAAGATGAAAGACAAAAGGAAGAGGAGAGAGAGAATGACTTCTATCAGTGTTTATTTAGAAGTAGTTGGGGACAAATTCAGAGAACTTGGTAAAAGAGGATGTCACACACCTAATTTTAGACATTTATATACTTAGACTGCATGCACATTGCTTTGTGTGGGTTCTTGAAAGAGATTCAAGGCCTCAGGGTTTTGTGATACAAAACCTATTGCTCATCTGACTTCTCACAGTCAATTAAAAAAGAAAAAGCTAAAAAATCCAATGTAAAGTCCTTAGAGATCTTCAATGGAAGGCTGACACTGGAAAGCAAAGGTATTCAAGGCCATATATGAAGAACTGATTTAGACCAATCAGCTCTCTTAAAAACAATTTTCAAATAAATCAAGATAAAAAACCATGAACTAAACCCCAGCTACATGTTTTTATCTTATTTCCAGAAAGAAAAGGCAAGGGGTGGAAGGAGGAAGATTTGGGGAAATCTAATGCGAATGTCAGCTTTCAAACCAAAGAAAACGATCTTGATAATTCATACCTATATGCTTCCTTAATGATTACAAAGAGGTTTACATAAATTCATTGTATTCATTGATTCTTAGGACTATGAAATCATAAACTCAGCATTGATAGAAACTTTACAAGTTCATCTAATATAGCACCTTCCCTCTCATTTTCCAAATAAAGAAACTGAGGAGGAGAGAGATTCAGTATTAAGATAGCATAGGGAACTCTGTTGATGAAAAGCTGATTTGGCCACAGAACTGGCATTTAAATCCTGATCCTGTGACTCAAGAATGCTTATCCATTTTACAGCTAAGGAAATTAAGCCTTAGAAAGGTCGTAAGATAAAGACCAGAAATTGACAGTCAGTCAATATGCTTTTATCAAACTTTTACCATGTGCTTAGCCCTGGGTTAAGTGTCCAGTATACAAAGAAAGACAAAAACAATTCCTGTCTTCAAGGAGCTCCCATTCTAATAGGTAAAACCCATTGTTAACTATGTATAAAATGCATACAGAATAGATGGAAACTGATCTCAGAAAGGAAGGCACTAGCATAAAAGGACACCACTGAGAAAGACCTTTTGCAGAATATAGGATTCAAATTGGGTCTTAAAGAGAGGGAAGACTCAGACCCAGGTTTTATGACTCCAAGTTCAATAGCTTTATGTTATCCCCACCAGAACAAATATGAAGTGAACTAAAAGGTTTATAATGATAGAGTATAGTGTATTGACCCTGGGCTTGGAAGATCTATATTCGAATCCCACCTCTGACACTTCTTACCTTTTTTACCTTGGGCACGTCATAACATTCCTAGTTATTAGTTTTCCCATCTGTAAAATAAGGAATTGGACTAAAAGACCTTCACAACTTTATAGCTTTTCATTGGTTTATAGAACTAGAATGAGAAGCATTGAGATTTCATACACTTAGGGCTTATAAAGGGTTAAATAATAAAACTTTTATTGAATTCTAAACCCTTGGCACCATCATTTTACTCATAGCTCTTGCTCCTATCATTTCGACATTCAAACTGCCAATGTGGGAACTCTTTCTATCAGAAAATTTCAGGAGAAAATGGAAGTGAATCATTAGCTTTATTGAAATATACAGTAACAGGGGATTTTTGTGTTTTTTTAAGGAGAAAGGTACAAATAGTAAATAACTGAATTAAACATTGGGCTCTTTGGAAAGCCTACACTCCTCTAATTACACCTACAATATTTCATAATGATATAATATGTTGTCACAAATATTAAGATGCTGCCCTTTAAAAGCAGAAGACCATGTCACATATCCTATATTTCAAGGGCTTAAAAAGAATAGAATCAAAAGTATATATACATGTATACATATTGTATATTTATATGCACACATACACTTATTAAAATATACATGTTAATATAACTATTAAGATAAAAATACAGACAAAATAAAAACCAACTAACCACTTTCTTTTCTCAAGGTGGAGTGAGCAGCACTCTCAAGAAATCCCTATTTGTCCAAAGAAACACAAATGGGTTAAGATAATATGTTGTTTCTATATCCAGGTCCTTCTTTATTGAGTTTTTATGTGAAAATTTAAGATTATATCATCCAGGTCTCTCATTCCTCATTAGTGTGGCCCAGTACCAAAAAGGTGCCCTGACAAACTATCATTTGCAAACCTTGCCATTTGCAAGTATCCCATCTTCTGCCTCTTCCATTTAAATGATTGTTTGCATAGATCTGCATAAGTTACACATCAGTTATTACTTTTCTTAGGCATCTGAGTTTGAAAATAATCATGCTATTATTAACATCTTTTCTTGATTTTTCTCTCTTATTGTATACACCATTTTTCTTCCCTGCCAGAGAAGAGATATGAGAGCACTTTGTAATAAAAAGGTAATAAAATGCAAAGTATTAATATTATCATAGTAATTCCCCTTTCTGCCAGATGCCAAACACCACCTCCTAGGGAAATGCAGAATGAAGAAAGGCTCTGGGAATTTCTAATCACCCTCTCTCCCTGGATAAGACCCTCTTTGAGGTCTTAACCTCCTCAAGTTTTCAAAGGAGAAAAGCACTGGCTCTGGAGTCAAAGGAACTGGCTTCAAATTCTACCTTAACCACTGACTCCCTGTATGACATTGTTCAAGTCACTTGAATTCCAAGGCTTCATTTTCCTTATCTAGGAAAAGACTTATCTAGATGACCACTGAGGGTCCTTCTAGATTTGCATATATAATTCAATTTCCTAAAGATGTAGCAGGAAAGAACACTTATTTTTTTAATTTTTAATTTTAATTTTTATTGATTAATTAAGGCAAATTCTCCATAGTTACATGATTCATGTTCTTTCCCTCCCTAACTCCCACCTCCCTCCTAGAGCCAATGTGTAATTCCATTGCGTTTTATATGTCATTGCTCAAGATTTATTTTACTTTTATTGATAATTGCACTAGGGTAATCATTTAGTCTACATCCCAAATCATATCCCATCAACCCATGTGATCAAGCAGTTGTTTTTCTTCTGTGTTTCTGCTCCCACAGTTCTTTCTCTGAATGTGGATAGTGTTCTTTCTCATAAGTGCATCAGAATTGTCCTGGATCATTGCATTGCTGCTAGTATAGAAGTTCATTACATTCGATTGTGCCACAGTGTATCAGTCTCTGTGTATAAGGTTCTCCTGGTTCTGCTCCTTTCACTGTGCATCAATTCCTGGAGGTCATTCCAGAAGGACACTTTTTAGATGATGGCTTAAATCAAATGACTCTTGAGCACTCAGTTGAAAGTCCCAAGGGTTTAATTATCATCTCTTCAGGGATGAATCCCAAGATCTTTATATCCAGCCCTAGTGTCTCTCCTGATGTTCATTTCTGTATCTACCAGTTCTTAATGGGCATTTCAAACTGGATCTCCTATAAATCTCAAATTCATCATTTCAAAAACAGAACTCATCATTTCCTTTATATCTATATCTATATATGTATATATATATATGCATATATATATATATATATCTTTCTGGAACTCTATTTCTGTCAAGGGTATTCCATTACCTTTCTATTCAATGAGGTTTACAACCTTGTCACTGTAAGGCATTATCAATTTACCTTACATATCAAATCGTACTGATTGCACTTACTTTACAATAGACCATCAACCTAGTCACTTTTTGCCTAGATAATTGCAACAGTTTTTTCTTTTGCCTCTCTGCCTCAAGTTTTCCCCCTTTCAAAATCCATAATCTACATTGGCAGCCAAAATGACATTCCTAAAGTATATGTATTCTTTTAAATATTTTATTTTCCAATTACATATAATAACAATTTTTAGCCTGTTTTCCAAAATCATAAGATATAAATCATAAAATCCAAAAATTACTGTCTCATTTCCCTCCCACCTCCTGAAGATGGTAAGCAATTTGATTTGAGTTATAAAAGTTTTATCATGCAAAACAAACTTCCATATTGGTCATTGCTATAAGAGAATACTCATATAAAACCAACCCCCCCCACACACACACACACAAAAACCCACAAATAAACTAAAGTGAAAAATAATATGCTTTTATCTGCATTCCAATTCTAACAATTCTTTCTCTGGGAGTGAATAGTATTCTTTGTCATAAGACCTTCAGAATTGTCCTGAATCATTGTATTGCTTAGTCAAGTACAACATTGCTGTTGCTATATACAATATTCTCCTGGTTCTGATTATTTTACTCTACATCAGTTCATGTGGGTCTTTCCAGCTTATTTTGAAATCATCCTGCTTATCATTTTTTATAGCAAAATAGTATTCCATCACCATCATTGATGGATATCCTTTCAGTTTACAATTCTTTACCACCATAAAAAAGAACTGCTATAATATATTTTTGTCAAAGTAGATCCTTTTCTTTCTTTTTTTTTTAACCTCTTTGGGATACAGACAATATTATCAATGGATCAAAGGGTATGCAAAGTTTCAGCTTGACCCTGTATCTTGCAGGAATTCCACCCTGCCATTTTCCATGTTACAATAGCCCTATGGACATAGTTCAAAAAATTGCCCTCCAGATGGTTGGATTAGTTCACAATTCCACCAACAATGTATTAGTGGCCCAATTTTGCCACACTCACTCCAACATTTTTTATTTTCCTTGATTATCTCATTGACCAATCTGATCAAGTGAGGTGGAACCTCTAATCCCTATGTCTGACCTTCTCATTCCCTATTCAGTCAGCTCCCTTAAAACTCTAGAGTCAAATACAAACTCTTCTGTTTGGTATTTAAAGGCCTTCACAAACTGGCTTCAATCTACCTTTGTTGGTTTTTTATACACTATTCCCCTTCAAGTGCTATACCTTCCAGTAGAACTAGTCTCCTTGCCTTTCTTGACACATAATACTTTATTCTCATCCTGACTGTTTCTTACGCCTCAAATGGACTCCTCCTCACTTCTGCCTCTTAAAATCTTTAAATTCCTTTGAAGTTTCAATCAAATATTACCACCAAATAAGGTCGTTCTTGATTTCCCAGTGATAAAACCTGACCCCAAATTATCATGGATATATTTCAAATGAGACACACGTCCTGCAATAAATTATGAGTTTCTTTAGGAAAGAAAAAACAGCATTTTTAATTATCATCTATCCAACTCCTAGCATTGTGCTAGTCACTTTGACTTTACTTAATTTGTTGTCTTGACACCACCTAGCACCCACTGATGCTTAAAAAATGCACTTTGATTGATTGAGAATATCATAGGCTGTTGTGACACAGGATACTGGTGGAATTGAAGATGTAGGAGTTAAGCTTCCCCACTCTCATAGCACTAGCTGAAACTATTGCAAGCAGTAAAGTGAGATTAGGATTAACTTTGACCCCAGTTCATTTGATCTAAGATGAAGCTGAAAGCCCTTTGAGATAAAGGAGAATAAAAGTAGTTTTGAAGATTTGGGAGAGATTTGGTTTTTTTTCTTTATTTCTTTGATTTTTATTTCTGACTTTTTTAAACCCTTACCTTCTCTCTTAGAATTGATACTATATATTGGTTCCAAAGCAGAAGAGTGGCAAGAGCTAGGCAAAAGCATTGAGTAATGTGCCTAGATTCATATAAATAGTTTCACATAGCAAGTTCTAGAATGATATTTTTGTAAGAGGATTGATTTTTTAAACTCTCTTGCTCAGAGTGATCATTGTACTAGATGCATAATAACCTAGAGAGGAATAGGTTCATAGATTTAGACCTAAAATGGATCTTCAAGGTCATCTAATCCAATCCCATTTTACAGTTTAGGAAGCTGATGCTCAGAGAGGACCAATGACACACAAGTTTAAGGGAAAAAAAATTATAAAGGATTTGAACTGAAGAGTCTTCTATCTCTAAAGCCAGTGGTCTTCCCACCTAATGCAATGTTTTTCTTTCTTTTTTTCTTTCTTCCTTTCTTTCTTTCTTTCTTCCTT
>NC_058132.1:152781648-152861606 GCF_016433145.1 Gracilinanus agilis | reverse complement strand
GTCCTAGGTTCAAATCCGGCCTCAGACACTTCCCAGCTGTGTGACCCTGTGCAAGTCACTTGACCCCCATTGCCTACCCTTACCACTCTTCCACCTATAAGTCAATACACAGAAGTTAAGGGTTTAAAAAATAGTCTTTTGAGTGGTCTTCCTTCCTCAAGCTTCTCCTTCTAGTCAAGCCATTTCATCCTGAGACTCACCTAAAGTTCAAGTGGTTTGTAAATGGGGTGGGGTATATTTGTAATGGTTAGATCTGAACTTTAGTTGAGTAGATGAAGTGGATGGATTGGGAGGAGAGGCTTGAGGAAGGATCTGTGTGTGTGTGTGTGTGTGTGTGTTTGTGTGTGTGTGTGTGTGTGTGTGTGTGTGTGTGTGTATGTTTCATCCTCAAACCCTCACCCAATAACTTTAATGACTTCCTATTACCTTGCAAAATCAAATATAAAAATCCTATGTTTGAATCTGAAAACTTTCCACAATCTCATCCATTCCTACATTTCCATTCACCATTCAGATCATTATTAGACACCATTCAGACACTTATTAGCTGTGTGACACTAGGCAAGTCATTTAAGTCTATTTGCCTCAGTTTTCTCATCTGTGCTGGAGAAGGAAATGGCAAATTACTCCAGTATCTTTATCAACAAAGCCTCAAATGGGATCACAAAGAGTTGGATACTACTAGAATGACAGAACAACAACCTTTTATTATCACCATTTTAAAGATGAGGACAGTTTCAGAGAGCTTAAATGACTGACCCATGGCCACACAGATATTCAGAATTTAAGACTGAATTTAGACTTGTCTTCCAGACTCCAAGTTTAATGCTTTTTCTTCCACACCAAGATGAATAGTTGACATTCTTATAAGCCCATATTGCTATGGTAAGGAAGCTTTCATCTTTTAAGATGACTTCTTGAGAGTATGTTACAATATCACAAAGAATTTTGCACAAGAGAATATGACTATTAGATTGTAAGCTCCTGAAAGGCAGGAGCTGTTTTTTACTTTTCTTTGTAATCCCAGCAAAAATGTCTGGCATACATAGTAGATGCTTAATCAATGTTAATTGACTTATTGACTGATTATATACAAAAGCCTGTTTTGATTATCACTTTCTAAATACACCCTCCTTTTCAGTCATGGAATTGTCTCCTTACACTGACAGTTTGAAGCAGTCACAGCAAAGATTCGTCAAGCTTACAGAGCAGCCAGAATCATGCCATTTGCACTGGTTCCATATGTAAACTACCAGCTCCAATCAAGTGAATAGAAATAGCTTCAAATCAAGACTTCCTCAGGCCTGAGCAAAGGTATTACCATGATCACAAATTGAAACTGGATTACACTTTGGGGGAGATTTCCTGACCTAGGATGGTGATAGGTAGAGCCAAGTCAGGTTAACATGGCATCATGCACCTACAAGAAAATGGAAAGATCTCATAGAGAACTGGCATGTTTTGCAACATCCAGATGTTTGGCATCCTATAAATGAAGCATCTGGAGTTCCTTTCCACTTCCCCTCCACCCCCAACAAACTTCATTTTCATCAGAGCATTTGATAAAACTGTGACTATAACTGTGTTTCTATGAAGTCACTTGGATTCCATAAAGTTCTACTGTCCAAGCAATGTCCTGATCCATAAGATAAGGGGGTTATCACCGCTACATGATCTCTATTATTGGCTGCCTCCTGGACCTTTCCAGTTATGGGACAGAGGGACTCTGTCCAATGGAGATTCTCCCTCATTCTCAATGTGTAGGAGTATGGGAAGGATTTGCAGAAATGATCCCTTGCAGACACAGTGAGCCATACGAAGCATTAGTCTGCAATGTACAGTCTCATCAATATGCCTTTTCTCCAGTTGGCTCCAGCTGCCAACTTCACTTGGGGAGGGGGAGAAGGGAGGTGGCATTATTGGTTCTGACTTAGCTTAGTCTTTTGGCCTTTTACACACAATCTGCCCCCCTGACCCAGTATTAGCATAACACTCATTAATCAAGCTCCATCCTCCAATTAATGGCCAGCTGTGTGGATGTCGTCCATTTAATAGCTTCTGAATCAGTGAGGCAAAAGGTTAGGCAAATCGTTTTGGCAAGAAAAGATGGGGGGAACCCCAATATGAAGGAGTGATGTCTATCCATCCAACAAGTGCATCTGATGTCATTTTCAACTGATAGGGAAAGAGTTAGAAAGTAGAGCTGGCTAATACCATTCCTCCCAATTTTGCCCCCCAGATGGCCTTTAGACCACACTTTCCCCCCCTCCTTCTGGCCTGGGGTTACCCCTCTTCACATCACTGCCAAGGCAACCGGCCAAAGAAGAAAGCTCTGATTTATTGCTCTTGGCAGCATCTAGGTTGGGCATTTCTATAAACCCAGCGCCAGGACCGACTAATAAAACATACACTCAGATTCGCCCCTCAATAAATGTCTTTCAACCTTTAATCCTGTTTGTTGCAGTCTTTAAGGGAGGCATTGATTCGGCAGGCAATGAGCGCTTTTCCTCCCATCTATCTCATACAAATCGATGCACTGTCACCCTACTCCACCCAACCCGACAAAGGAGCAGCCTCCGAGGGGAGAGGAGGGCAACTCTCCAGATTTATTTCACTTCTTATGAAAGGAGTTTTTAAAACTGCCATTTGAGTCCGGCTCTTGTACAATATTTCGGATCCTTAGCAGCCTCAGACTTTTTCTTCCAGTACTCCCTACCCCCACCCCTTCCCAGATACCAGAGCCCGGGACAGAAACCTTGACCTTAGGTTCCCAATAGGGTTCAGCCTCCAGGGTCTGAAGAAAAGCTGTGTAGAGAATGTTTTGTTTGTTTATAACAATATTTCTCACAAACTTGGAACCAGAAAATGAAAGAGGACACATATTTCTTAAACTGTTATCTGCAGTTGTTGCTGAATTGTCATGATGATTGGGTTGTTTTTGTTAAGAGGCAATTAAGTAGCTCAATAGATAAAGAGTACCAGACCTGAAGTTAGGAACCCGAGTTCAAATCTAGATCCAGACACTAGCTGTGACCCTGGGGTAGTCACTTCACTTCTGTCTGCCTCAGTTTCCTGGTCATTAAAACAGGGATAAAATAACTCCTCCTTCCTAGGCATGTGAAGATAAAATGAGATATTTCCAAAGTACTTTGCAAACCTAAAAGCATGCTATAATTAATAATATGCTAGCTATAATATTCAGGGGGTGGCTAGGTGGCACATGGGATAAAGAAGCAATTTTAAAGTCAGGAAGACCTGAGTTCAACACCAGCTTCAGACATTTATTTCCTGCGTGACCCAAAGTAAGTCACTGAACTCTGTTAGCCTCAATTTCCTCATCTGTAAAATGATCTAGAGAAGGAAATGGCAAGTCACTCTAGTATCGATGTCAAGAAAACCCAAAATGGAATCAGAGTCAGACACAACTGAAAATGACCAAACAACAAAAATAATAATATGGTGATTTCATCATAATAGGGATCTTCCTCTGTAGAAATTCTCTCTAGGAATGTAGATCAGAAATGTTCTGTAATTTACAGTTGTCCATGGTTGCACAGGCAGTATTATGTCAGCCCTTGAACCTAGTTCTTAATGACTGAAATTAGTTAACTTTCTTCTCACACCATTCTGTCCCCTCTCATGCCTTAAGGAGAGTTCTAGAAAAGTTAAGACAATCAGAGACTGTTAAAACCGGAAAAAAAACTGGGGCAGCTCAGGGACTCAGTAGATAGAATGCTAGACCAGGAAGATAGGATATCCTGGGTTCAAATCTCATTTCAGACTCATCCTAGCTTGTATGCCCTCCGGCAATCACTTAACCCCCATTGCCTACCTCTTGCTGCTCTTCTGCCTTAGACCAACAGAGTTTCTTTTATTTTTAATGAAATGGATTGAGATCCTCTAATCCAAGTTAACTAATTTTACGAAACACTAGAGTTTTGCTACTAGTACACTCACTCTAAACTGTATGGGGAAGAGTTCCATCTTACTTAAACCCTATATATCTCTCTCCATACCTAGTGAGATGCTCTATATAAATGTTTGTTGAAAAGAATTAGAGTAACTCACCCAAGGTTTCATTACCAGTTTGTTTGCAGGAACAAGAAAGCAAAGTAATGTTGAGCCATAAATTAAATTTCAATTTGTTTTATTGGCCAAGAAATTGTTCTCTGTTTCTTTCACAGCTTGCTATTATCTATCTGGCCAGATATATTTGTTGACCAGGAACCAGGCTAAAGGTGCAAATGGATCTGGCCAAGTATAAGGTGTGCATCTCATTCTGGATAGGATAAACAGAGTAAGTCCACAGGCTGAGTTCTCCCTTTGAATACCTTTGGAAAGGGGAGAGAGCGTGTTGGCATAGGTCAGCATTGGTGAAGTATTGGCATGGGGGGAGCTGCTGTGTTCTCCCTTTTCCCAGGGTCTGAGAACATTTTTGCACACCCCACCCCTCTATCCAGTCCCCCAAAGCAAGCAATTCCTCCCTCTGCTCTTTGGAGTAATTGCAGGATAGTGGGGTGAAGGTGGGGATCCCAGGCATCTTGAAGTTGCAGTTTGGGCACGTGAACTTGAAAACCTTCACCAGAGCTGGTCTAGGTCAAGCATCATTTTCTGTGTCTCATACCCAGAGACTGAAAGTCACTTTCCCAGTCTCTGGTGGCACAGACAGACAGAGCTGCCGTCTGCCAGGGGAAATGCCAGAGTACCCCAGCTGTGTGATTGAATTAGCAACGATGTTTCCAATTTCTGGGAAGACGTTTGACAGAATTTTTCCGACAGCCGCAGAGATTAATGCACCCGCCGAAGGCAATTCTGCTAGTGAGGCAAACGCACCAGCACTGATTTCCCTGCCTCCCAGCTCACATTCCTGCCTGGCACCCACATCTCATTCCCTTCCACATCTTAGATAAGGGGTTCAGTGAAAAAGCAAAGGGTTAAATTGGACAGTGGCTTCAGAACCACAGTGGTCATCTCTCACATAATGGCTGGCCAAGACTTCCCTAGGAAATTATGAGACCAGCTCAACCAAAGGAGAAATGAAACTTAATTAACTCCATAGTGCTCCTTCCTGGGTGTTTTTTTCTTCTTTCTTGGCACTGACAATGAAATTGAGATGCAAGTACATTCATTTTCATAGGCCATCACTTTCCATCAAGCCTAGTTTATCTAACTCTATCCAAAAAGGAAACCCCCTTGGCACTCTCTGTTTCTACTTGTCTACCTCCCCCTTTATATCTCACATGTAGGCTAATTAGAGCAACATCAAAACACTGGCACCAAGTCCTGAGAAGCCATTTTTACTCCCCAAATCATCTGCTTGTGCCGCCATGTTTCCCATGACCTTACTGAACCAGGATTTCCCAGGGGGAATGTAAAACCATCCTGGACGATGAAGTTCAACAACATACAGAGATTCAAGGTACAAGTCTACATGAATTGAGAGTATAAAATTAGGAATAGATTTTCTTGGAGATCCAGAACCTGAGTGTGATTGTGTGGTCAGGGGAGGTTTGAAAAGCAAGGAAATGAGAAACTCTGGTAGCAGTGGAACATGGTCACATACCTAGAAGAAGTAAATATTCATAAGTCGTAGGATCATAGATATAGGAGACTGAACAGACCTTCCAGGTCCTAAGAGCTTAGCACTAAAGTTTAAAGAGCCTATGGCTGTGATTTAGAATGACTTCCTTCATTTTATCGTTGAAGAAACTGAAGCCCAGAAAGATTAGGTGACTTGCTCAAGATTATATCAATAATAAGTGGCAGAGTCAGAACTTAAAACCAAAAGAAATATGGAAAATCAACCCCCATCCCAAAATTGCTTATTTGAGAAAGAATGGGAAAATACTCTTCCATTGATTACCAACTTTCTTAGTGGCCTTTCAGTTCTAAGTTCTCAGCAATGGAGACAGAATAGATCAAAGAAGATCCATACTTTCAGAGACTCGTACCTTCTTTTCCGATTTTAGGTTCAGTTAAGTATAGTAAAATACCCAGCCTGGAGTCAGGAAGACCTAAGTCCAAATCCTGCCTTCGAACCTCAGCAGTTCTATGACTTGGGCAAATCACTCAACTACTATTTGCCTCAGTTTCCTCATCTGTAAAAGGAGGACAATAAAAGAACTACCTCCCATGGTTGTTTTTTAGATATTTACAAATTGCTTAGCATAGCACTATGTGTTAGCTTTTGTTGTTGTTGTTGCTGTTAATTATAGAACCAAAGCTCAAGTCTTGGCTCCGTTACTAGTTATGTGACTGTTGCAAAGTCACTTCACAATGACTTCTCATAGTGACAGGTAGCTTGGTCAGTGGGAGGATCTCAGCCTGGAAAGAAGATGGACCCATGGGTAGGAGCAGAGGAGCAGAGGGGGTAGGGTAGAGAAGCTACTTTCCTTGGGAGAGTTTGGGGGGGGACCAAGAAGGGCCACAGACAAGCAGAGCACAATTCCTGCACCAACTGTGCCTGCTGTATGCCCAAGGACAAGTCCATGAAGAAGTGTATTATCCACAACATCATGGAAGCCATTGCTGTCAGGGAAATATCTTGAGACCAGCATCCTTGAGTCCTATATGCTGCCCAAAATGTATGTGAAACTATATCATTGTGTGAGTTGCATAATCCATAGCAAGGTAGTGAGGAACTGATCCCAGGAGGAACAAACAATAAGATATTTCCACCCTAGTTCATACCCGCAGGTGCTGCCCCAAGACCCCCTTTATAATGAACTATTTTCCATCAAGATTCCTGAACCACTCAGAGGAAAATAAAATAGTTGTTCTATCTTAAATAAATAAATTGAATCTATTATTGTATCTACATGTAAGGGTTTTATTTTATTTTTTGTGGGGGAAGGGGCTAGAAGCAGAAGGAGAGAAGAGAAGAAATACTGAGTACCTATTGTGAACCAGGAACAGTCCTAAATCTTTTTTACAAATATTATATCATTTGATTCTCATAATAAACACCCATGGTTGGTGGTATTAATATCTCAATTTTATAATTTAAGGAAACTGAGACAGATAGTACTTACATGATTTAAGGTCGTACAGATAGAAAGTGTCATATTGGATTTGAACCTACATTTTTATGACTCCAGGTACATTGTTCTATGGACTTCGTCCCCTAGCTTACCTTAAGGGAATTCAGTTAATTGTAAAGCATGTATATACTACATAACTAAAGCATAATACAACCCCAGAAAAATCTGGAAAGATTTACATGAACTGATGGAAAATGAAGTGAGCAGAACCAAAAGAACATTGTACTCAATTACAACAATATTTCTTGATGAACAATGGTGAATAATAAAATAACCTAATTATTCTAAGCAATGCAGTGAGCCAAGACATTTCAGATTCATGATGAAAAATGTCAGCTGCCTTCTGAGAAAGAACTGATAGAGTCTGAATGCAGAATGAAACATACTATATTTCTCTTTCTTTCCTTTCCTTTTCTTTTCTTCTTCTCCTCCTTCTCCTTCTCCTTCTCCTTCTTCAATTTGAGGCCACTTACACAAAATGACTAATATAGAAAAATGTTTTACATGATTACATGTAAATTCTATTAAATTGGTTAATATGTCAGGGAGAGGGTGGTGCAGAGAGGGAGTAAAAGAGGGAGAGAATTTGGAATTCAAAACTTTTTTTAAAGAGAATGTTAAAATTTGTTTTTTTTATGTAATAGAGAAAAAATAAAATATTATTTTTAAAAAGTAATAATACAATCAAACTCCTTTATTTTACAGAGGAGGAAACTAAAGGGATGAAAAAAGAAAGTGTAATTTACCCAAGCAACATAAATAAGAGATCTAGCATCTCAAGACTGTTTTTCTTATTCTAATTCTAGTGCCTTTTTCTATAATATTGGAATACGACTGTTCCAAAAGTAAAAGTAAAACTCTAATATATATTTAAGGGTAAATAAACCCACTTCTTTGACATATCACTATAGCTGTCATTCATATCACAAAATACATTTTAGAACTATAGATAACCAACTTTAGCCACTAACAAAGCAGACAGATGAAGAGAAAAGGAATATAATCTTCTTCAAAATGGCATTGACTAACATGCCTACAATACACCCTTTGTTTCACAACATCCTAGAACTTGGAAGGAGCAGATCAAAGGGGAGTAACACCTCTCTCTCCCCTTTAGCATTCTGTAATTCTAAAAACTTGATTTTTCTGGGACCTCTGTTATTCTCCTTGGGAAAATCATTCAAATACCTATGCATAATATATTTTCCACAGTTCCAGACTTGAGGAAGGAAGGCAGGTGGAACAGTGACACAGGTGAAGGGTGGAAACCAGAAAAGCATAGTGATACCCATTTGCAAGAAGGAACATGGAAATGACAAGGAAAAGAAGGTGATACATGTAGGACCAGAACAGTTCTGCTTAGGCTCTTGGAGTAGTGGAAAAATACATTACCTGGAGATAATGAATGTTAAATTGTTTGTTTGTTTGTTTGTTTGTTTGTTTGTTTGTTTGTTTGTTTCTTTCTTTCTTTCTTTCTTATTTTTGAAGATAGAATAACAGAATTGAATGGTTAGGAAACAGAGAAAATGAGAAATGACTATCAAACTCATACATTAAGTAAAGTCACAATGTCAAAAGGATATTAAATTTTCTGCCTTCTCTATTGACATCAAGAGTTGTGGGTCTATGGAATCTGTTTGGAGAAATTTAAGCCTGAATTAAATTCTTCATTCAATTTTCTGTTGTGAAAAGTGAAGAATATAGAGCAGGCATCTTCTCTCAAGATAACTCAAAACATAGAGCCAGATTTTAAAAGAAACTCAGAATTTTCCTCCCAATTATAGAATTCTAGATCTAAGTAGAGTAATGTTAGGGTGGACATTCTGAAGTATCATCCTGGGATGCTCAATTTTAAAGGGTGTTTCTATTGCTCTGTAAGTAGAATTGAAATAAATACTTAGCTAATAAAAATAGTAAAAATAACATGCTATCCACCCTACCAAAATCTTTTAGGAGACAAATGTAGTCCTAATACCTAAACCATGTAAACCAAAGAAAAAGAAATGTAGACCAATAAATTAAGAAATATTGATTTTTAAAAATCAATTAAAATCCTGGGGAGGAAAAAAGCCATGGCAAGGTATCCAAAAAAAAACTATCTGTTACGATCAAGTTTGGTTTATACCAGGAATACAAGGATAGTTGAGTATTAGGAAAAATAGAGAAAACATCTGAAATCACATATTTCCCCAATGGATAAATGAAAAGTCTTTGACAAAAGTATAATACTCCATGCAAAACAAAATCAACAAAACCACTATAAAGTTTAGGTATCAAGGGATCCTTTAAAAAATTATTAAAATATTTGAATCCAGAGGGCATCTAGGTAGCTCTATGGACTGAAAGACAGGCTTAAAGAGTGGAGGTTCTGGATTCAAATCTAGCCTCAGACACTTCCCAGCTCGGTGACCTTAGGCATGTCACTTAACCCCTACTGCCTACTCCTTGGCCTACTCCTTCTACCTTGGAAACAATGCAAGGTATTGATTCTAAGATGGAAGATAAAAAGGTTTTAAACATATATAGAGATATATAGATAAAGATATCTGAAACTAAAAGCAAACATTACAAACAACATGGAAACACTAGAAGCTTTTCCAGTAAATACAGTTAAGCCCCTTTTCCTTTTTATTTAATTTAAATTTAATTTAATTTTCATTTTAAAATGCCAGCAATCATAATATACTTGTAATAAAAGGAAAAGAAATTAAAGGCAAAAAGATAGGCAAAGAAGAAACAAAACTTTTCCTATTTGCTAATGACATATTTTACTTAGAAAATCCTAAGAAATCATCAAATACACTAATTGGAACAACTAATCTCTTCAACAGTTCTACCAAAGTTAGTTTACAGATTTTAGTGCTATACCAAACTACCAGAAGGATATTTTATAGAACTAGGGAAAGCAATAACAAAATTCATTTAGAGGAACAAAACAATCTAGGATACTGGGGGTAGGGGTGTTTTGAATGAAGATAAAATAACATTGGAAAGCAGCAATCATCAAAACCATTTGAAGCTGGTTAAAAAACTGAGAAGTCAATCAATGAAACAGATCAGGAAAAGAGAAAGTATATCTAATTAAACTCAATAACTCAGTGTTTGATAAATCCCCAAATAAATAACCTATGAAACATCTATTTTATAAGAACTTCTGGGAAACTGGAAAGTAGTCTGGCAGAAGTCAGGAATAGCCTAACATCTTATGCCATATTACAAAATAAATTCAAAATGCATATGTGACCTGAATATTGAAGTTCATACCATTAAAAAAATTGGAAGAGAAGTAGATTGTAAACCTTTTCAAGCTATGAGAAAGGGATGTAATCTTAACCTAATCAGGAGTAGAAGCAATTTCAAAAGATAAAATAGGTAATTTTGATGAAATGAAACTAAAATATTTTTGTGTAAACAAAATTAATGCATGTAAGACAAGAACACAAGCATTCAACTAGGAAAAAAAATCTTAGCAACATATTTCTTTGATAAAAGTTTGTATACACAAGATATATACAACTAACAAAAATACAAGACCAAAGCCAATCCCAGATAAAGAAAGGGATGAAAAGAAAGGCAAAATATAATCCCTATTATCAAAGAGAACATAACATGCAAAAATTATATGTAACCAAATTATCAACAGGATAAATTGGGGTTAATCAGCAAAAGGAAAATACTAGCATTAAAGGGTGGTTCAGACTTCTGGTAGAAGGTAAGCTTTTAGCTATGACTAGCTAGGAGACGGCAATGAGGAAGAAGAGCATCGCAGGCATGAGGAACATCCTGAGAAAATACGTGGAGCAAAGAGATGGATGTTATGTCTGAGGAAAATCGAGAAGACCATAACCACTGAATCCCAAAGTATATAGAGAGTAGGTGATGCAAGAAGTAAGAAGGGTGGGGCAGGTGTTAGGAAGGATTTTGAAAGCACAATGGAGGATTTTACATTGGATGCTGGAGGTAAGAGGGAGCCAGTAAAAATTTTTTAATGGGGTTCCAGGGAGTAGTGTGTATAAGATGGTCAGAACTGCTCTTTATTTATTTTTTATTTTTTAATTTGAAAAAGTGTATTTAGTTAATTAATTTAGAATATTTTTTCATGGTTACACGATTCATGTTCATTTCCTCCCCTCCTCCCACCCAACTCCCATAGCCAATGAACAATTCCACTGGGTTTTACATGTGTCATTGATCAAGACCTATTTCTATATTATTAATATTTGTATTAGGGTGATCGCTTAGAGTCCATGTCCCCAATCATATCACCATCAACCCGTGTGATCAAGCAATTGTTTTTCTTCTGTGTTTCTGCTCCCTTTCTCATAAATCCCTTAGAACTGTCCTGTATCATTGCATTGCTGCTAGTAGAGAAGTCCATTACATTCGATTTTACCAGTGTATCCGTCTCTGTGTACAATGTTCTCCTGGTTCTGCCCCTTTCACTCTGCATCAATTCCTGGAGATTGTTCTAGTTCACATGGAATTTCTTCACAGACCTGCTCTTTAGAAAGATCATTTTGTCAGCTGAATGAAGGATGGACTGTGGTGGGGAGAAACTCAAGACAACCAGCAAGTTATTGCAATATTTCAGGTAGGAAGTAAAAAGGTGGTGGAAGTGTTAGAGGAGAGGAGGAGGCATTAGAGAAGAGTTAGAAAGATACAAGAGACAGAGATAAAATTAACAAGTTTGGTAACATTGGATAGATGGAGTGGAATGAGAGTGACTGAAGAGTTGAGGATGACACTTGAATAATTGGGAAGGTTGTGGTACTCTCAACCATAATAGGGAATTTAGGAAGAGGGAAGGTTTAGGGTGAAAGATAATGAGTTCAGTTTTGAACATTTTGAATTCAAAGTGTGTATGAGACATACACTTTGATATATCCAATAAGGAATTGGAGATGTGAGTCTAAGGATCAGAAGAGTGGCTAAATATGTATATTTGAGAATTATACACATAAAGATGATAAATGAATACATAGGAACTGATTAGATCACCAAGTGAAATAGCGTAGAAGGAGATAAAAAAGCCTAAGTTGGAGCTTTGGGGGGGATACCTCGCTCTGTAAATGGTTAAAATGACAAAAAATGATAATACTAATGTTGGAAGAGTTGTGGAAAGACAAGTACACAGATGCATTGTTATACTACTGAGGGTTGGTACAAATATTCTGGGACGCAGTTTGTTTATATCAAGTAATGTGACTAAAATATCCACACCCTTTCACCCAGAGATTCTACAGCAGACATATTCCCCAAAGAGGTCATTGACTAAAAGAAAGGCTTGGTATATGCCAAAATATTTACCACACCTTCTGTGGTAGCAAAGAATCATAACTAAAGTAGATGCCCATCTTTGGAGGAGTAGCTAAGCAAATTGTAATACTTGACTATAATAGAATATTGTTGTGTTGTAAGAAACGGAAAATGTGATGAACACATAGAATGAAAGAAAGATATATATGAACAAACTAAAGAAAGAACATCCAGAAAAACAATATACCCAACAACTGATAATAATAACTAGTACTTACATAGGAATTTCAGGTTTACAAAGTGCTTTACAAATATTATATTATCCCTAGAGCAACCTTGTGAAGTAGGTACTTTTAATATTTCCATTTTACAGGTGAGGAAACTGAAACAGGCAGCAATTAAACGACTTGCCCAGAGTCACACAGCTGCTACGTATCTGAGGCCAAATTTGGTCTTCCTGACTCCTGGTCCAATGCTCTATCTACCATGACAACTAACTATCTACAATGGTGTCATTTTAAAGAAAAACAATCACAATATTACCAAAAGTAAGTGTTGCAAAATTTGAAAGAACATCAAGTTTAACACTAAAGAAGTCCCTTAGTCTTTCGCAGACACTGGGAATCCTAAAAGTGTAAAACATTTACAATAACATCAGATTTTTATGATGTGTTGATTGGGTTTACTTTTTTAATTTCCTATTCATTTTTTTAAATTCATAAAGGATATTTCTCTGAAAGGGGGAAGGAAGAATGCAAAGGAAAATCTACTTGATATAAAAATAAAAGATATCAATGAAAATCTATAAAACCAGGAAGCTACTAGATTGCCTAGTTTCTCCTATCACAACTCTCTAAACCCTTATTCTAGATAAGCTGAAACCCTGGCCATGTCCTATTCTTCAACTGAACAGTGTTCTCCCCAGCAATGGCCCTATGATACTCTGCACCTCCATCAATTATATTTAGGTTCAAGGTCTTTCACCTAAATCTCCTTCCTTCTCATTTGAAATTATCCTGAAAAATTGAGTGAAAGTCACCTGTCCCACAGCTTGCTCATGATGATTTGGGTGGGTGGGTGGTGCTTATCTGAAGCAAAGAACTGCTCCTTGAGAATCTTGTTTGAAGTGATTCTCTTATCTCTTCAGATAAGAAATGGCAGATGTCCCCACAATCCCTTTTATGTCCTCCTTCCCCATCCCTTTACTTCATCATAGAGCTAGGTCTAGAAATTGTAATTCTTGCTTTCCTAATTCCTTATAGAATGGAAAGGGCACTGACTCAAGAGTGAGAGAACTTAGGTTCAAATCATCCTTCTTGCACTTAGGTCTTCTGTGACTTTAAGCAAATCACTATAACTCTTTTGACCTCAGTTTCCTCAAATAGAAAATGAAAGGATTGGACTAAATTTTTTAAACCCATACCTTCTATCTTCAATTTGATACTAAGTACCAGTTCCTAAATAGAAGTGACTTGCCCAGAGTCACACAGCTAAGAAGTATTTGAGACTAGATTTGAACTCAGGACTTCTCATCTCCAAGCCTGGTTCTCTATCCACTGAGCTACTAGCTGCCCCCTAAGTGGTATCTGAGATCTCTTCCACACAATCTTTGATCGTATAATAGGGAATCTACCTCTTCCCTTTGAGAAACAAAACAAAACAAATGGTATTACTTCTTAAAAATCCCGGACTTTCAGGGAGGGTACAGACAGTACAAGCAGACTAAAGACGCAGCAGCTTGGCCTTAAAAAAAATTATTTGCAAAGCAGAAATCCAGATGTTTTTCCTTTGAGCTTTTAAAAACCAAGCAGTAGCAGCTTGAAACTCTCTGTGTGGCCCAGCTGAAAAAATTCTAAGGATTGCTTCGAGGATCTCACTCACAACTCATCTTAAACCATCACAAGAAGACACCCATTAGTGAGAGGGAGAGGGAGAGTGTGTGTTAATGAGCTGAAGTGTGAGAATGGGGATGAATAAGCAGAAGCATGAATACAGGGAGTGAGGCAAATGAAATAATTACCCAGCTTACCATTGTTACAACGCAATAAATTTAATGTAATTCCTAAAGGCCAACCAGTATTTTTTCTTTTTTTTTTAACTCCTTTTTACATTTTCAGAATTATGCTTTAATTAGCATAACATTTAAATTAGCGAATGGAATCTTAATTAGCGAAGGAAATAGACTTTTGTTGGAGTGGTAACTAAAACAAATAAATCCACTTCCTCTTTCAAGAGCAGTTTGCTTATGGCGCATTTAATAGCCTAGTGTACCATAAACAATTTGAGAGAAGGATAAGTAATTAAATTAGAAAACACACTGAGAGAACCCTCCACTGGCCAGCTCCCAGCTCCATGCTGCTGCTGCCTGCTCTTGTTGGGAAGCATGGAAAGCCAAGGCTCAGGTCTGACTTCTAGTCCCTTCTGAGGGTTATCATTTCAATAAGAAAGAAAATCTTCAAGATTATTCACTTGTTTGAGCTTTTCCATAAAATACTTTTTTAGTAGGTGGTTGTGGTTCTTTTTGTTTGTTTTGTTGGGAGAGGAATATGAAAAAGCCCTGGGATCCTAACAGGACAGATGAAGCATTTGGGAGTAACTAATTGAAATACCCCATGACTCAGTTTCCATTTGAAGCCTTCTCATGTAACTCATTGAAGGAAGAATAAAGCTTCATAACTGCACAAGTTAGACTACAAAATAGGACTTAAAGAACAGCCAATGTAGAAAGAATATAATTTTGCTCCACAACATGATGACAACTAGAAGAAAGAACTAGCCTAATTCCATTGACAAAAAAAAAAAAAAAGATACTGCTACAACATGAGATGTGAAAACATTCTACCTTGGATTCTAAATCTATAGAGAAAAGGATTATTGGCTTGAATGGAGGCAATGATCTATAAGCATGGTCCTCTCTTGGCATCCTAGCTCATAGTCCTGTATCCATAGCTCCAGGACTAAAAGCAATCAATATCAAGCATATATTGCAAGAGATATCAGCCCAGGCCTCTGACAAGAGACTTGTAACCTTGACCTTGAGTCATTCAAGCTAATATCTCTGAGCCTCAATTTCCTCTAGTGTAAATTAAGTCTTGAGCTAAATGATCTCTAAGGTCCTTTTTGGACATTCTTTGATCCTAAGGCAAGTAATAGTAACTCAAATTAATCCTTCTGAATTCTAAAGTTATTAATTTAACAAAGAAGCAGTGGAAAGTCATAGACTCAGCTCTAGGCTAGTGAATCAGGAAATTTAATCCCAGCACTGCCAAATTCGATGTCTGAGCAAGGGTAAATAATTAAACCTCCCTAAGAATCTGGGAACCTTATTTATGCTCTTATTTTTCCTTTTCCTTTTTTTCTGGAGACATGATCACTCCATCTTGACCTCTCTGGAAGTGCATACATATATACACAATATTTGTCCCATATGAAAAAGTCTCTATATCCCCCCACGGTGATTTGAACCCTATAAGAAAAAAATTGACATACCAAACAAACTACCAAAGGATTATTTTATAGAGCTAGAAAAATGATAACTAAATTCATCAAAAAGTCAAGAGTCTCAAGGAAAATAGTGAAGAAAGGAGATAAGAAAGAGGTCTAGCAGTATCTGGTCTCCAACTATATTATAAAGTTGTAGTCATCATAACTATTTGATAATGGCTAAGAAACAGAGAGATCAATCAATGAAATAGATGTTAAGAAATATACAGAAGGAAATAAGCACCATAACTTAGTGTTTAACAAATCCAAATATCTCAACTATCAGGACATGAACTCACTAATTGTCAAAAACTGTTTGGAAAAAAAACACACTGGCAGAAACTAAGTACAAACCAATATCTTACACCATATACCAAAATAAACTCCAAATGAATATATGACTTAAACATAAAGGATGACACCTAAAAAAGTTCAGAGGAGCAAAGAGGAAATTACTTATCAGATCTATGGATAGTGGATAAATTCATCACCAGAAAAGAGACAGATTACAGAGAAAGGATTGCAAAAGAAAAAAATTGACAATTTTGGTTTCTTAAAATTAGAAAGTATTTGTACAAAAGATACCCAATACTGTTAAAATTAGACGAGAATAAAATAAATGGGAAAAATACAGCAACTTTCTCTGATAAAAGCTTCCTTTCTAAACTATATAGTAAACTGATCAAAATTATAAGATTTCTAATAAATAGTCAAAGAATATGAACAGGCAATTTTCTGAGGAAGAAATTCAAGCTTTTAATGACCAAATTTTAAAAAGTGCTCTTTCACTAGTAAGTGGTGAAATGCTAATAATAGGGAAATCAAAACAACTTTGAGGTTCTACCTCATACCCATCAGATTGTCAAAGATGACAAAAAAGGAAAATGACAAGTGATGGTGGGTTTACAGAAAAATAGACACATTAATGCACTTTTGGTGGAACTGTGAACTTGTCTAGCCATTCTGGAAAGCAATTTTGAATATGACTCAGAAGCTATTAATCTGTACATATCTTTTATTCCAGTGATAACACTGTTACTCCTATACCCCAAAGAAATCAAAGAAATAAAAAAAGGATCCATATGTATGAACTATTTCTAATAATTTTTTGTGATTGGCAAAAAACTGACAACAGAGGAGATGCCCATCAATTGAGGAGTTGCTGAAGAAGTTTTGGTATATGAATGTGATGGAATTACTGTGTAATGTAAGAAATAATGAAAGGGGATGATTTTAAGAGAAACCTGGGAAAACTTGTGTGAACTGTTGTAGAGTGAATTGAGCAGAAACAGGAGAATAATCAATACAATAGCAACAATATTTTAAGGACAAATGACTTTGGAAGACTAAGGAAAACTGATCAAAGTGATGAGTAATTACAATTCCAGAGAATTGAAATATGAAATATTTGAAATTTCTGAAATATTCTAATTATCTCCAGATAGATACATGATAGACTCAAGGTACAGTTTGAGACTTTTTTTGGATTTGAATAATATGGTAATTTGTTTGGCTTCACTTTACATATTTGTTACACGAGTTTTGATTTTCATGCTTTCTTAATGGGGGAGGTAGAAAGGAAAGAAGGCAGTTTTTTTTAAATCTAGAAATTATGAGCCCTCCTGTGTTGTTCTGGGAAGACTTTGTTCTCACATCCATTTTCAGGTCTCCAGCACAGCATCTCAGGGAGATGAGGACATGGGAACTCTCCAGGGGATCAACAACAAGAGCTCTGAATGGTTTGAGATCCAGCCAACATTGTGTTTGGACAGATGATGACTAGGGAAAGGAAGAGTTATCTGCAAGGGGAATTGCTTATTATGGAGAACGCTGTACCATCAGCTTAGCTCTCCAAGCTGGGTCAGAGACCCTAAAAAAGCTAACTGCCTTTTTTACCATTTTAAGCACACTGCTCTTATTTCCTGGAATATAGTAAGGGATGCTTCTTTAATCCTATTGTTCAAGACTGGTGATCTCAGCAGTACAGGAAGCCTTGCCAATGCAGATCAGATCAGCAAACTATCCTGACCTAAGAATGAAAGAGTTGCCTGGGGCATTGGGAAGTTACGCAGTTTGCCCAACTATTATATCTCAGGAAAGATTGAACCCGGGTCATTCTTATTTGGACATAACGCTCTTTCTCTAGGGTACTTCTATGTCCCTTTCTGTCTTAGAATTTTGAAATTCTAGACCTAAAAGAAATGCTAGGAAGTCAAGTTGTTAGATAGTCTCAACTTCAAGCTAGGCCATACTTAAACTGTCATAACACAAGGATGACAATCTTTTTTTCATGCTCAATTCTGATGCTCATTTCCTCTGAGAAGAATTTCTTCAATCCTTTAGTGGTTCCTGCTCTTTCCCTTCAGACATTAGTTTCCATATATCTGTTTCTGTGGTATTATAGAATCATGAGTAGATTTGTAGAGTCGGAAGCTATTTCCAGAGATCATCCAGTTATAGAATTGTAATTGTAGAGATGGAAGAGACTTCAAGATCAATCAATCAATATTTATTAAGTTCCCACTATATGCCTATATGTTAAGTGCTGGAGATACAAAAAGAGGCAAGAGACAGTCCTTGCCCTCAAGAAACTTACAAACTATTGGAGGAGACAATATGCAAATATATACAAAGCAAGGTATGAAAAGGATAAATAGGAAAAATTAACAGAAGGAAGAATTAACTAGAATTAAGAGGGATTTCTCCTTGAGGACAGAGAAAGTTATTTATCTCTATATCCCTAATGCCTAGTATAGGGATTCATAGGCATGTAATAAAAGTTTGGTTGTGTTGCTTGTATTGAATAAGAATTTTTCAGGATAAGGAAAACCTGAAATCAAACCTGGTAACCCATTCTAATGTCTGATAGTTCCCAGTCTTGCTAAAATATACATAGCCAAGTACATAGGCAGTCCAAAAGCTAAAAGACATGGTTTTTAGAAGATGAAGGGCCTCTCCCAGTCTGGAAAAAATATATAGGATCAGAGCCTGTCTACTGTTATTGTCACATAAAAGGAAGGGACCTCCTGAGAGTAGCCAACAGAGTCTGTGATCAGATTTCTTCATAGACAATTCCCACAGTGATTTGTTTGACATGAACCAAGGTCTTAATTTACTCTCAACTCTACACACACACACACACACACACACACACAGAAGGGTCCTTAGAGCCTTTGACCGCTTTGCAGAATACATAGAAAGGACCTTGCTTCCCATCCCCATTCCACCCTCCTAAAGAAGGAAACTATATAACTCTCTAACAAAGGAGAATTTATCTCAGCACAGAAGTGATGTTCATCCCTCAGTATTTATTCAATAGATCGAATGCAGTGTCAGGTCCCATAATAGTGTGACTGGCTTAGAAATCATCAATGGCTATTCCCGAAACAATGTACCTACTGTTAAACTTTTAATATAACTTAGTGTTCCCCTTCCCCAGCCTCAAATAATATTTATACAAGTTGCTATTCTGTATTTCTCTGAGCATGCCAAATTCACCACTAACAAAAATAACAACTTCTACTTAGGAGAATGTCCAAAGGCATAAATAGGGTGGGGTGACTGAAGCTTTGTCCGAGGGTGATCATAATCAGGGACACATTCCCTATAAGTTTTGCATCACACAGCATAGCTTTTCCTCTTTACAGTGAACTGGTATCATAGAACCCTTCTCCTAAAACACTATCCTCCACATGGGCACATGCTAGAATCCCTATGGACAGACTAGTGCTACTCTCCTCCAAATGCCATCACTGTTGTCTTCACCATCAGACTGTTCTCCTTAATTTCCTACCCCAACTGATTGTCGCCCCATGTGAAAGAATTCTTGATTAAGAATTTGCTTCTCTCTCCATCCTATGTACCAATGATTGCTTCTTTTGGATTTGTCTGAATCCCTCTTCAATGGGGATCCTTTCTTTTTGCTAAATGGTACATCTCAAGGAAATCAGAACATTTGAGCTCAGTTGAGATGGGCTACTTAAAAGGAGTAAGACATTAACAGGACTTAATTTATCTGTTCTATTATGAGCCAATATTTCCAAGCAGATAAAAGTGCTCTATAAGAATGGAACACTTTTGATAGCAGTCTGGGAAAGATGGAGGGGAGGTGGGAGGAAAAATTTAGAGTAGGACTTTGAAGAGGGGGATCCAGGGCATCCAGGGGACAGGGTGATAATGGATATCATTGGGATGAAAAGAAGCAGGTGAAAAGGTAATGCCCTAAGTCCAGCAGTACCCCTTTCATGATTTTTGCCTAAGTCTAAACCATGTTGGCAATTAATAATAAGCAGATTGCTTCTAATGCTGTCCTTAGCAGAGAGAGAGGACATAATTCACCTTCCCTTGTGTAGTTTCTTCCCTCCCCCATTCCCATCCTTATACACATAACATACATTGTGTTTTTGCTGGATAAGAGTTTGAAAGGGAAGCCTCCTCCCTCCTCCCACTTTATGCACTGTTAATAGGGCATGCAATGATGCCGAAGAACTCTGAGGCTGAAAGCTGGTGCAATATGCTTCAGGTCTGGTGAGTAAAGAGGGAGGACATTTCTTCAAAGAGAGAGCTGAGGAGGAAGCAAACAGCCATCAACAATTCATCCCAAATAGCACTTGGCACTTATGTATCTTTCATCTCCCTGAGCTTGCAAATCCTTCACACTCAGTAACTAGGACTTTAAACACCCAGAGGTTCAAGGGTATTTACTTGTTCCCAGGTGGGTAACACTCTCCCTTCCTTCTTTCCAGAGAGGTCACAGTCCAGAAGAAAACAAGTAGCCCAACATAAATCAATAAAAGTCATTCTGTGGTAAAGGGAGAGGGGTTTAGGTTGAAAAGGAAGCTGCTCTATGCTGGTCTGAAAGACAGTCAGTCACCTGAAGGAGTGCTGGGTTCTAGAACCAGGACTTGTGTGTTCTTTTGGTCTGAATTCTTTAGATCTGTTCTGTGCTTAAATTTCATTTCTATCTTCTCTCTGATGCCTAAATTTCACCTCTCAGTGGGCAAGGTCTTTCATTCCATGATGACTGATAAGGCTGAAAATGCGAATATCCCTGCAGGACAGAACAAAATGATGTACATAAATACTAAAATATATTTTCAAAAAATAATTGATTTAAGATCCTCTTTAGATTAGGGATTTTTAACCCTTACCTTCCATTTTAGAATAAATACTGTGAATTGGTTCTAAAGCAGAAGAACAGTAAGGGATAGGCAATGGGGGTTAAGTGATCAGCCCAGGGTCACACTGCTAGGAAGTGTCTGAGTTCATATTTGAACCCAGGATCTTCCGTCTCTGGGCCTGAATCATGTTCAATTATGAAAGGAAGAGAAAGGATACCATATGCCTAAAGGGAGATGTACCAAACAGAAAAAGGCCAGAGCATCTAGAAACATGAGTTGCTGAGGAGAAATTCTGCCTGCTTTGCAATTTTGCAAATGGCTATTCTCCAAAGTCAAGAAGGCATTGCAATATCCATTCTACATTTTCCCACATTCTAATTATTCATTAGAAGCTAATGACCACTTCACTATCAACTCTTCTCATATGTACCTGAACATCATTCTTCAATGGAGAGTTAAAAAATGTTCAGATTTCACTTGTGGAAAGGGAATTTCTGAACAATAATTGTGTGGATTCTAAGAATTGTAGTTTCATAGAGACAGCATGACTTCTTTCCACCATGAGCAAAACATTTTTTATGAAACACAGACACTGAAAGGAGCAGAGCCAAAGGGAATAAGTATGAAGTTCATTCTGAGCTTGGGTTTGGAGAAGAACAAGCCTCATGGCAATGGAGCAGTGGCTGTAGAAGGTAAAAAGAGAAGCCCCCATAGATGATTTTGCAAAATGAGATCAAAGGCTAGAGTCTTGGCCTTGTAGGTTTGACTTCAAAGACCTTATCCTCCATTCATTAGGAGAATATTGTGATTAGAGTGATTGGACTGGAATGAAACTTCTGACTTTATCATTCATTTTGATCAACAAAAGGCCAGGGAAGGATTAATTCATTCCCCCTCCCCTACTTCCTCATTGTCTATAATTGCCATTTCCCCATAGTTTCTTTAAGCTATTTATAATTTATATTTGAAATATGAAACTATGGTCTATTATAACCTCTTTGTGATTCATATTTATTGTTGTGTACAAAGAAACTGTAATAGAGAAAGTGAATGAAGAACTTGTAAAAAGAACCAAAATGGAGAAGGATTTGCAATTTGGCCCAGAATTCTAGGGTTTGTTCTGCTCCCTAACCCACCCAATCCAAACAGTAGGAACTAAGATGAATTAGAGAGAGGATTTCATGGTTTTGATCTTTTTAACGCTTATAGATTCCTATAATAACATATAGAGCAGAGACAGATAAGCCAATTGATCAGGTGCCATTTACTCCTAGATTATGGAGTCATGAATAAATAACATGTAGGTAGCTGAGTGGCAGGTGTTTCAGTGAAATTTCTAGCCTTCAAAGAAAAGGGTGGAGTAGAAGTATAGACTAAGAAAGGTCATGGCCCTCTGGACCACTTGATATAAGGGAGAAGAGATGATCTGGGAAGAGTGGCCACACCCTGGGTCAAATTTCCCAAATTATAAAGAATAAAGGACTATTACTCCCTTACCTGAGCAACCAAACCATGTTTCACGCTGCCATCCTCTGGTTACAAAAGATCCAGCAATTTAACTAGGTGCCCAATAAAAAATTGAATGAAGCGAAATTCAGTTAGAATATCCCCGTCATGCTGAAATATCTTAACTTTTCTATTAAAGACCCTTATTAAAGATGGGATGTCTATAAACCAAGCTTAAGACTTCCAGGTTAAGTAACAAAGAAATACTAAGAGTCCGAAAGTAGATGGAGACCACAAACTGAGGCGGCTTGTTAGACAGGGAGAAAAGAAGGACATCTAAAGTGGTAAAGTGGGAGAGCATCTGAGAGAGTTCATTAATAGTGCCAGAGATGCTATTGGCACTTGTCTGATTACTTCAGGGAGGCTTTCTGGAAGAGGTAGGAATTCTAAAGTCTGAAGAGTAGATGGGCAAGAGGAAGAAGGAGAGAGAAAAGGAGTAAGAGAGAGAGAGGAAAGGGAGAGGGGGAAAAGGAGAGGTGGGAGGAAGTGAGAGAAGAAAAGAGAGGGGGGACATTGGACAGAGGGATCACATAGAGTATTCCAAGAAAATAGCACAGCTTAGAGAAAAAAACTTAGGGAAAGGAATGGAAAAACCAAATGAAGGGTATACTACATCTCTTCCCTCCTCTGCACACACCCCAGGAATCAGCCAGTGGAAGAGAAAGCTTTCCTGATTCTGAGCCCCCTCGATTTCACTCCGGCCAGACAACTGCAGAGAGCAATAAAACTTTAATGGCTCCCAGTGGGTCGATTCGGCAAGAAGGAGAATGCTATAAATCTCACCCGATGCTTATGTGCAGCTTAAAAAACAAACGGCTCCAATCACACTTAGCAGAGCCAGCCAATTTCCCCACCAGGCGGATGTAGCAGGGGAAGATTTACCCACCTGCAGGACTCTGTGGAGTGCGGAGTTTGGGGGAGAGCAAGAGAAAGGGAGGGGTGGATGTGGGGAAAGAAAGGTCAGCTACTGAATCGATGGCAATGATTTCACCATGGACGGTTTGATGCTAAAACATAACACATATATACACATACCCTGCTGCCTTGCTAAGCAGCAGTAGACAGGTGGCTTGGATAAATCATCCTTTAGTAGTAAGACATACTTATGGAATCAACCATCCAGCTGGGAAACGACCTCCTGGCTCTGTGGCATTGCTTCAGCATTGTCCCCAGAGTGCTGCCTGTCCCTTTGGGGATCCCCATTTTCTTGGCCACTCTCCCGGCAGCAGAGGATATTTGACTAAGCAGTACAGACGCATGATGCATAGGTATTGGCTCTCACTGCTATTTCTTCTCTACTGGCCCTGCCTGGGAATATTTAAATGGAAAGCAAAGTGAGAAGGCTTTGTGTCCAATAGAACATGTGCTTTTTGGCTCACTCTATTCAACTGTGATGGCTCGACTCTCATCCCTTCAATAAAAAAATAGAATATTGGGGGTGAATGGGGTATTTAGGGAAGACTGGTACCTCCAGTGTGAGGGCTTTGCTGAGCCTTTGGCAGGGCTACTTTCTTCTTTTGGGGTCCATCTGCTGCCCAGCTTTCACCTGTAGCTCTGAGAAGCATTCACAACAGCCACACCCCTAAAAAACCATCTTAGCAGATAAGCTAAACCAGGTTGAAGGTAACCAACAGTTCTTAAAGTCGTGATAAGGTAAGGAGGTGTCTATCCCATGCATGTGAAGATTTTCCCCAGAGGAAGGGATGGTTGAGAAAAAATTGCTCCAACAGCTAAGAAGGTAACAGAAGCAGACTCTGTAGATCTTGGTCAGACACTGAAAAAGCCAAGGTCATCTACCATATCCTGGGCCATTAACTGACTTGTCTGGCCATTGGACTTCAATGACACTGGAAGAGAGAGTAAAGCTAATGACTTTGTGAAACTCTGTCTCACTTAAATCCAGTCAATTTCTAGTCAAAAGACATTACCAATGACATTATTTTGGTTCTCTTTGAGTACGAAGAACAGCAACCAGGATATAGGCACCTAGGTGGCTCAGTGGATTTGAATTCAGTACAATTTGAGTTCAAATTTTGGCTCAAGTATTTCCTAGCTATGTAACCCTAGGCAAGTCACTTAACCTCTCTGGCCCTTAGTTTCCTCATATGTAAAATGGAAGTGATAATAACATCTACTTCCCAAAGTTGTTATGAGGCTTCAAATGATAGAATATTCATAAAAAGCACTTAGCAAATACAGTGACTGGGCATATCAGAAACACTATATAAATTGCTTATAGTCTTCCCTTTCCCTCTTTTAGTAGAAAAGAAAGCTTCTCTTGACATTTTGTGACATTTCCTTTCATTTGGTTCTCCTGCTTGTCTGACGACTCCTCATTCTTTTTTGCTGGATCTAGGTCATGTCCCCCTAATGGTGGGTGTTCCTCAGGGCTTTATCCTGGCCACTCTTCTTTTATTCTTCTCTACTATTTCACTCAGTGGTTGTATCATTTCCCATGGTATCAGCCTCCAATTATCACCTCTATGTAAATGACTCTCAGATCTACTTGTCCTTCCCTAACTTCTCTCTGAAGTTCCAGACTTGCATCTCCAACATGCAAACTAGATGATCTTAAACTGACCATGTCCACAATAAACTCGTTATCTTTCTTCCCCCTCCCCTCTTTCTCAACTTTTCTATAACTATCAATAGTACCACTATCACCATGAGTCCAGGCTTGTTACCTAGATGTCATCCCCAACTCCTCAGACTCTCAACTCTTCCCCCCAACTATAATCAGAGGTCAAGTCCTGTCATCCCTAACTTTATAATATCTCTAGTATAAAAGTCCTCCTCTATGACACTGAAACTATCATGATATAAGCCCTCATTATCTCCCATCTGGACTATTGTAATAATCTACTAGTTGGTCTTCCTACTTCAAGTCTCTCCTTCATTCTGCTATTAAAATGATCTTTGTAAAATGTAGCTATAATTATATCACATACCACCTCCACTCTCCTGCAAAATATATAAAACCCTGTGTTTGGCATTTGAAGCCCTTCATTGCCTGGCCCCTTCTTTCCTCCTTGTATCTTGTTCCCTTCCACATATTCCGTGATCCTTCCTTGCTATTTCTCACGTAAGTCAAGCCATCCTTTGACTCTGGGCATTTCTCCTAGTTGTCCCCCCTTTCTAAAACATATTCCTCCTTCATCTCTGCCTCTTAGTTTCTCTGGTTTTCATCAAGTGTCAGCTATAATCTTTAAGATTTTCTATTCCTTGTTACTATAAGTGTTTTCCTTCAGAGATTTACTATTCTCCCCAGTATATTTTGTCTCCGTCTTTTATTTACATAACAAATTATTTGCATGTTGTTTCCCCTATTAGTCCCTTGAGAGCAGGGACTGTCTTTTGCCTTTCATTATATTCCGGGGATATCATGGAACCTGGCACATTGTAGGTACTTAAGAAATGCTATCTGATTGACTGACTGCACGTTCACAAAGGATATTCCCTCTGTTCTATCGATGAGGTAAAAGATAATATTATCTATATCTATGTATCTATATAATAATGACATAGACATGAAATGTGCTTATCATCAAACTTAAACTTAATATTTGGCTTTTTAAAATGCTTATCTTCTGTCTAGAATCAATTTTAAGTTTTGGTTCCAAGGTAGAAGAGTGATAAGGGCTAGGCTATTAAGGTTAAATAATTTAGGACACAGCTAGAAAGTGTCTGAAGGCAAATTTTAACTAGAACCTCCTGTCTCCAGGCTTGGCTCTCTACCCACAGAGCCACCTAGCTGCTCCTGACTTTTTTTTCAGCTAACCTGGCAAACCTGTTTCATCATAAGCCTGAAGTTCTCATCTCTTGCCTAATGCCTCAGAATAGAGCAACCTTAAATCAGTAAAGGCAATCTCAAAACTAGAAAGTCCAACTAATAGTATTTAAAACAAAGTCTAAGACAGAAGGGATGAGGAATGCAGGGATGACTAGCACTCTTGACACAACAGAATCAATGACACTAGATGCATTGTGGAGTAAGGGAGAGATCATTGACTTGGCAAAAGAAGACCTGGGCTAGAATCCAGATTTTTCCTGTGCTACCATTTGAACTTGCTGAATAACAGTTTCATCTTCTATAAAATCAAGGTTCCAGTTCAAAATCCTATAATCCTTTGGAATTTCATCATGAGGGATAAGATTGGGAAGGGGGTAAGAAGGGTGCTTGGATATTGCCACTTGGCAGCGGTGGGTGGATGCAATACTCAAATCCAGGTTTTCTGAATTCAAGTTTTATGTTTAGTTGAGGCTGGGGGTGAAGACTTTTCATTAGCTTCCCAGTTTAGGACATAATGACATTTTTCTTCTAGTTACTAGAAAGGGGAAAAGGTATTGATGTCATATGGCATGGACATAAAGCACAAAGAATATACCTAATCTGGTGCAGTTTCTTGGGTCTCCACTTCCTATCAGACCCTGTCCTGTTTGTACTTTCTTCCTTTTGTATTCTTTTCAGAAACTTCCTCATCTAAGCTTTCTCAGGTCCCACAATATCTGTGAATTTTGCAGGGTTTATCCTGTCTCCTTGATGGACCATTCCCTCATCCAGGCATTGGTTCCTATTAGTCTCAAACCTGAGAGAGGGAGAGGTGTGGAGAGAGAACATGCCATCAGATAAGCTTCCTCTTCTCTCTGCCATGGTTAGCACTAACCCCAACAAAGAGGAGGGAGGCAAGCCAGGGTTAGGGTTAAGGGGACTCTATATTGACAGAGAAATCATGACCTGTTCATTTCAAACAGCAGAGATCCTAACCCCCATACTGCAGGAACTACAGAAAACTGAAGGAGCCTGACACTTTGAGGAGCTCCTTCCTGCTAAACAAAGTTACATAGGCCTCTTTCCTCTCACTTCAGATAACAACTTGAGCTTTTATTAAGGCACCTAATGCATTCTGGCCAAATGCTGAGTTTTTCTGACCTCCATTCTGCTTAGGCCATCCTCCTCCTATGCCTATATGGCTTTAGTAATTCTCACAGTAAAAGAAGAAAAAGAAGGAAGGAAGGAAGGAAGGAAGGAAGGANAAGAAAGAAAGAAAGAAAGAAAGAAAGAAAGAAAGAAAGAAAGAAAGAAAGAAAGAAAGAAAGAAAGAAAAAAGATCCAATGCTTACTCATTGACAATAAGAAATATATCTACCACTTCCTACAGGGCTGTCTGTGGGCCAGGAAACAATGCAAACAAATTCATCTTCCCTCCATTTTGCTCTTCCACATTAATAAAGTCAAGGATAAAGGCGGCTAGATACAAATGACTATTAGTCGTCTTCTTTCTGCAAATTTAATTTTCACAAGGGAATTGTTGGGCCCAAAATATCCCTGAGCTAATCTTCCTCAGACCAAGTCTTGTGCCTCTGGAGCTCTCCTCTTGAAAGCCTGTCATCTCTAGCTGCTTCTCTTCTCCTTCCTTGATTATTTCAAGTTAAATAAATTAGTGTAGTGTTTTTATCTTTTTTTGTGAGTCCTGCTAATGGATGTGAAGATTCACCTCCATTTTCAATGCATTTACCAAGCTTAAAAGGTCTTCCTTTTTACCCAAAGATAGAAGAACAACTTCAGATGAAATTTGAAAGGGCACTCATAGTCTGGGAACCTCAAAAATCTGTTCTTAACCAAGTTCTTTTACTGAAATATTTTCAAACCTATTAATTAAGGCCCATTGTTGCCTTCCTATTACTACTTCTCCTTTGTAGAGCCATAAACTTAAGGCCCAACAGGGAAAAAAATTACTTCTCTGGGCTCAGAATTATTGAAGTGCATGGATGGTCAAGATTAGCTCTTTAGTGAGCTTTTCTAAATCATAGAATAATGGAGCTGGAATGGACCTCTACAGTTAATCAAATTGATAATCTGCTACTCCTAGAGCATCTCAAATTCAGAAGGAATCTTTTCTATTTTTATTTTTTAAAGATTTCCAGAGACACTGTTTCCACCATCTATTTTAGTTATATTTCAACTTCAGGCACCCCCTGAAAGAGGCTCTCCTCTCCTTCAATGCAGCTCATGTTTTCAGCCTGCTAAACTCCCAAATAGTAATAGTTAGTACAGTGTATAGAGGGCTGAGCTTGAGAAATCTCCTCTTTGTGAATTCAAATCTGGCCTCAGAGAGTTACTAGCTGCATGAGTCCTTGGGCAAGTCACTTAACCCTGTTTACTTCAATTTCTTCATCTGTAAAATGAACTGGAGAAAGAAATGGCAAGCCACTCCAGGATCTTTGCCAAGAACATCCTAAATGGGATCAAAAAGAGTCAGACACATGTTAAAAATGACTGACAACAGAAAAGCATTACTAGAGAACTTGTTTTTTGTCAAATGCTTTCATAATCCTGTGAAGTATTCAGGGCAGGTATTGTTAGGGCATTTTTGAAACATACTATGTGCCTGGCACTATGCTAAGGTATTAGGTTATTGCCTATTTGCAAATGAAGAGACTGAGTTATAAAGTTGATAATAACCCACATTTATATAGTCATGAGATCATAAGATCACAGATTTGAAGTTTTATAGTTTAGAAAACACTTTTCTTTACAAAACTCCTATGAAACAGGTAACAAATATAAATATAATTATGTCTGGTACAGATCAGGAAATGGAGTTAGAGAAGGTAAACTTAGCTACTATCACGCTGGCAGCTAGCAAGAGTTAGAGTAAAGTTTTGAACCCAAGTCTTATGACATCTGTTTCCTTCTTTTCACTGCATTATGCCAATTCTAATATAATTAATTGTAACAAAATATTATATGCATTTTCATTTTGGCCCAAGTATAATCTCCCAAAATCTAGGAAAGCTGAGTAAATCTTTCATATAAGTATTATTACTATGATCATTCCTATCTTCTGATACCCTCTTTTAACAATAAATCCATTGAGTTGAGATAAAGTCTAGAACATTGAGATTAAATTTACAATCTCTTCCAACCATAACCCAATTAATCAACCTCCAATTCAAGGAAGAAAAATTTCTTCTGGAGACTTATTTTTCCCTAATATATATATATATATATATATATATACATATATATATATATACATATGTATGTATATATATATATAATTTCTCCATATATATAATTTCTCCATATATATAATTTCTCCATATATTTCTCCCTAATATATATATACACACAATATCTTTCTGTCTTTTTTCCTTTAACACATGGAGTGATCAGACAAACACAATATGATAAAGCTAGAATTAGATGGGGCCTTAGAAGCCATCAAGTCCAATTTCCTCATTTTTCAGATAAAAAAACTGAGATAATTTCATCCATGCCATACAGTTAGTAAGTGATACATTTGGGTTTTGAGCCCATTTCCCCTGATTCCAAGCCAATGGCTCTTTTCCACCACCCTATATGGATGCCCAAGAGCTATACTGACAGTTGTGAAATACAGGGTGTCCTAAATGTTTTAATTAAATTTGAGTTTTAATAAGTTTAAATAACTTGGTATCAGAAGCCTTAAAAGAAGGTTTCTTGAGCATTGGGTGGACCATTTATGTAAGATTTATAGAAATATATGGATAAAATTGCATGGCTAGATCAAGTCTTGTGCCCTTGACATCACAGTGAAATGCTGAAGAAAAAAATTAATCTTTTCCCTATCTAATCTTTTTTTAAAAAAAAAAAAACCTCATCATCCTGTGTATTGGTTCCAAAGCAGAAGAACAGCAAGGGCTAGGCAATGGGGGTTAAGTAACTTGCCCAGGGTCACAGAAGTAGGAAATGTTATATTTGAACCCAGGACCTCTCATCTCTAGGCCTAGCTCTCAATCCCCTGAGTCACCTAGTTGCCTCCATCTTTTCTTTCTTCTTGTCTATAAATACTTTAAAAAATCCTTACAGAGCATTTGCATTAGGAGAATCTAGGTATTTCATCATTCCTTGGGTACTCATGGCACACTTTGACTATCGACTTCTTAACCCTTGCTTTTTATATGACCAGCTTACCTCCTTTCCTGATTATACATTCCCTGCACAAAAATTAAATTAAATAATCAATACCAAAGTTACTTATACTCTGGGAAAGAAACGTGCTATAAAAATCCAAATTTTGATTATTCCACTACTGGAAGGAGACAAAGGAATAGATAATCCAAAATGGCAACAAAAATCAGAATAATTTGTCTTTGTATTTGGATGGCTTCTCTAGCATCATTTCTGTATAAAATTAGTCTGATATTCTGGGATGTCTTTTCAATAAATAATGAAGTCACTCCATGAATAAAACAGTTGGGAAGAACATTTGGGAAGCCAACTTTTTCCTTTCTCTACTAATCTCCTCCTAGATACCTGCAGTCCACTCTGACTTTGAAATGTATAATAATGACTGTGATGATGTTGTTTACTTAAATAGCTAAAATCTATGTACTGTTTTAAAGTTTCCAAAGTATTTCAAAAGATGATCTGATTATTTCAGATTTGTCTTTTCAATTTTAACTCTAGTACAGTTGATGCTTAAGCATACAGTCTTTAGAGGGATTCTCAACAGAAAATTAATTAGCCTTGAAGGTAACAAAAAAGTGTAAGACCTCCTGCCCAAAGGGTGTACCAAGGGTCTGGCTGCTGCACATTCTCTAGCTTGTTACATACTCTGTGATCTGGTGACACTTGCCTGCTCACTATTCCTTGTACTGTCCTACCTTTGGACATTTTCTCTGGAAGCTCACATCTCAATTCTCTCCTTCCTCATTTCTGCCTCCTGGCTTACCTTCAAGTCACAGCTAAGTTCTTCTCTTCTACCAGAAACCTTTTGCATTTCTTCTTTTTTTAAGACCTTACTTTATGTCTTAGAATTGATACCAAGAATGGGTTCCAAAGTAGGAGAATAGTAAAAGCTAGGCAATTGGGGTTAAGTGATTTGCTCAGGGTCACAGAGCTAAGACATGTCTGAGGCTAGATTTGAAACCAGGACCTTCTGGATCCATGCTCAGGTCTCTTATTCACTGAACCACCTACTTATCCCCATTGGGTTTTGAGCTCCTTGAGAGTAGAGACAATCTTTTGTCTTCTTTTTAAATCTCCTGGCACACACACACAAAAATATGCTTAATAGATACTTGTTGACAGACTGGCCAAGCACTACCCTGTGAAAGTATGGATCTCAGACACTGGTCCTATATGGAAGACCATGAACCTACTGCTGGGGAGGACATGACAGGGTGCAGGAGGGGGCTGGGGCAGAGAAAGAACAGACCAAGGAAGAATTCATCTGGGGTGTAGTTGCATGCCATATGGTAGCTTCCAATTTTAATTAATTAATCTGGCAAACTAGGTGCTAAACTCAGTTGTTTCTATGCAGATGAAGGACTGTAAGTATTGTCAAAACATAAATATAGAAAATTTCAAAATTGCACACCTAAAATACTTATTTCAGATTGTTACATTTTCCAAATTTCAGTCCCCTGGGACAAAGGTCTTCTCACTTTGCCTTGGTTATACCTTGGACATTATTGATAGCAACTGTCCAAGCTGTCCGCAGAATTGTCTATAATAAATAACATAATATTTATTTCAAACTCCAAAGCCAAAGGCATCACGGTAAAGCCAAAATGTGTATTTCTCATTCCAGCATTTTAATAGATTAGTGCATTAGCAAGAATTTTACATCCTTAGGCAGAAGACCACAGACAGAAAAAGCCTATATGATGCAGCCCCTAATAGTCCCTCATAAATCAGAACATATCGTGTCCCAGCCCACAGCCATCGTTTCTTAGGATGTAGCTGAGAAATATTTTTCTTGTAGCATAAACAGGTGTGCTGTGCCTTGAGTCAGGAGAAATTAAGTCTGCCAGTGTATGACCAAGTGGCCAGTGCCCACAGCATAGGTGAAGAGCCCTCAGTTCAGGGCTGTTGATGGGAATCTGGTGTGGACCGAAGATGAAGTCTCTGATAGCTTTGAATCGGCTGGATCTCATCCCAGCAAAGTAATGGAGGGCTCCTACCCACTGAAGTGGCTACACGGCATGATCTATGAAAAGAAATGGGGATTGGCATGCCCCCCTCATGTAACTGTGGGCACATACACATGCATCGCATAGCTCATAGATTCATCGGATGTGAGAGCTAGAAGGAGTCATAGAGATTTTTCAGTTCATCTCTCTCATTTTACACACACTTGCCTCTAACCATAACGTATACCTAGGCATATCTTGGCTTCTTAAAAAAAAAAGTTTTAATTTTGAAAGCTTTATAGTTAGAGTCATCAATGAAAATTTAAGGAGGGAGCTCCCCGGGGATCTGACGATAGAGAATACACCAAATAGAATGTGGAATAGGCAAGGTCTCTGCAGGAGTGTGGTTGCCTTCAAGAAAAACTATCCTCTTTTATGCCTATTAGTGGTAGTTGTTCAATAAATTGAGTTATTATTTATAATAATAATTTTCCTCTCCCCAGGATAGGGTGGTGGATTGGCCCATTAGAGATTGGATCAGGCTGGGCTCCATGCTTTGCTGAACCTCAGCTAGGGGAAAACCTCCCAGTAGAGAAGAGTCTGGGGATGTCGCAGACCCTGATTAACCCCACCCTGCTCTTATCACTCCTTAATTCTGCCTCTTCCTCCATGTTTTTGTGTTTAAGCTGCACACTGTTATTTTGTGGTTGATATCCTGCTTAATAATTGTAGTCATGTTGCTTTATGTGTGTAGGCTTTGAGATTGTAGATGCCTGGAGGGCTGGGAGCGAGTCTCCTTTCTTGTATTATTCCTAATAATAATAATTTATATTCATATAATCACTTAACAGGCTTACAAAGCACTTGCCCTACACTGCCCAAAATAACCGAGGGATGTGGGCAGGATATTGTCATCCCCCCATTTTATAGAATGGGAAACTCAACCTCAAAGAGACTAAATAAATTGATTATGGTCACACAGCTTGTCTCAGAGATAGTATTTAAATCCAGTCTTCTAGTCAGATTCAGTGCTTCTCCCACTATGACCAATCAATCAGCCAGCATTTGTTAATCACTTATTATGTGCCAAATATTCAGGGATACGGGGAGAAAAGACACTCTCGTTTCTCCTAACGGGGCTTACCTTCTATTGAGGAAGATGACACTTACATATTGAAGTCTATAAAAAATAAAGAAATAAATATATGGGAGAGGGATTAACAACTAGAGGTAGAGAGGCTCAGGAAACACTTCATATGAAAGGTTATGTCTGAGTTCAACTTTGAAGAAAATTAGAGTTGCTACGGGCAGAAATAAAGAGGGGAGTGCATACAAGGCATAATAGTTACAGTTAAAGAGTCATTGTGCAGTCATTTTTTAGTTGTGTCCAACTCTTCATCACCCTATTTGAGGCTTCTTTGATAGAGATACTAGAATAGTTTGTCATTTCCTTCTTCAGCTCGTTTTATAAGTGAGGAAACTGAGGCAAACAGGGTTAAATGACTTGCCCAGGGTCCATAGCTAGTACATGTCCAAGGCTGTATTTGAACTCAGAAAGAGGAATCATCCTGACTCTATGTCTAGTGTTCTATCTACTCTGCCAACTAGCTATTTTCCTTCTAACTCTGTTATGGTCTAAAGTTCTATAAATATCATCAGGTTAATTTTATAGAAAATTAAGCAAATTTAAAGTGACTTGCCCAAGTTCACACAGCAAGTGAAAAAGCCACGTTTCAAATCCAGGTATTTTTTTTACTTCTATTGTGCATGCTACTGTAGGTTAGTTTGAAGAGTACTGGTCTAAGAGTCAGTAGAGCTCTGTTCTAGTCTTAGCTCTCCCTCTAAGAAGCTGGACAGCCTTAGGCAGTTTATTTATTTTTTCTTCATCAAGGTTCTTCATGAATAGATTTTGGAAGTCTGTAATCTTGGATGGGAAAAAATATACATCTTTATTTTCACTAACTTCTACTGAACTGCTGCCTATTTGGGGGCGTGTCATAACACTACATTAGATGATGGGGAGAGACTTAGGTAAGACTATGACAGCTTTTGACATTGAGGCACATCAACGGAGGAGAGTGAAACAAGCAAAAATATGGTATTCATTCTTAAAACCACTTAGATATAAATGGAAGACTCTTGGGCTTTCTCCAATTTGCCTAGGCAATTCTTAACCTGGCAATTTAGGAAGTGTCTAACAGGGGAAAAAGAAAAAGGGAAAACTAAATCGGTTGCCATTAAGATAAAGTGATGGAAATGAGCTGCAGTTGAGAATGGTTTGCATAGTCTAATTAATAAATGAGTATTACTGATGAAAAAAAAGTATTTCTTCAAATTATTTTAAAACATTATTCTAAAAATGGACCCAAAGGCTTCACCAGACTGCCAAAAGAGTCATGACATTGAAAAAAAGTTAGAACCCCAAGTCTAGATCTGAAGTTCCTTAGATTGTAAAATCCAGAATTTATACTACACAAGGTAAAAGATAAATTACTATCAGCTCTAAAATTTCAGAATCTCTCCTCTTACACAGCTGACATTTGACATGTGTTTGGAAAACATAGTAGCTACCTAATAACTACTCTCAGAGCTCTGGCCAGTCAAAATCTTCATTATAGAAATATGACATCCAAGAGAACTGATTGAATGAACATGCGATTTCCTACCCAAGGATTCAAGGGAGAAAAACCCACCAAATTCTACAGATAAATATGATTCCTCTGATAAATTTGGGCTACATGTCGGGGGCAAGTTAAATGCCAGCCAAACCATACTTGGCAACTCAAAGGCTTGTGATAGCAAATGAGTTTATTTCTCATATTTTTTCTTCTTCTTTTTGCACTGCTGTCTGGGATAGAGATAGGTTTAGATTTGGGGTGGTCTTCTATTCATTGTCTTTCTATTCTCCTGAACTTGAATCTCCTCCTTTCAATGACTTTAAAATTGAGGCAACTCTAAGATGCATTAAACAGGGTATCTACCACTCATTGTCCTCAATCCAATCAATCAATAAGTATATTTTTACACTTTTATGATGTAGCAGGCATTGTGCCAAACACTGGGGCTATCAAGAAAGTTAAAACAGAGCACTTGTTCTCAACTGATGGTAGAGACATTATGTAAAAATCATATATATGAAAACTAAATAAGTACAAATGGAAAATAATCACAGTCTTGAAAAGTAATCTTAAAAGAAGCAAAGGAAGTTGAGACAGAGGTGAGGAGAGAAGAACATTCCAGATATGGGAGAAAGACAGTGCAAATGGATGGAGTCAGGAGATGGAATGACTATAAGGATAACAAGTAGGCCAGGATAGTTACTTTGTTGAAGGGATTCATAAATGTAGGAGGACTAGAGAGGTAGGAAGGAGCCAGGTTATGAAAGACTTTAAATGACAGAGGATTTTATTCCATCAGATCAGAATAATGTTTTGATCCTGAAGCAACAGAGTTTATTGAATAGAGAGGTGACATGGTCAGATATATTGGTCTATTCATTTCAGACCCTCCTCCCCATTGCTGCGACATTTGGTTTTCACCCTTATAAAGCAGAATTTTGATGTTCTCCATGCTCTTACCACTTATTTATAGTGGGAAAAGCTTCTGTGTTCTTCCCATCTCCCAAAATTTCTAAGATTTTTCTAGATCTGATACTATCAATCTTCTCAAAATAAAGAGAGAGCATGGTATCACTAAGCATACTTTATAGATCAGTTAACTGAAGTTTGTGATGATCATCTATTCATTGCCTTCCTTTCCCCCCTTGGACTCAGAGTCTCCCTTTCCAATGAGATCAGATCTAAAGTTAACCTAGTATAGAAATGATTTACCTAATGTCCTTCCCTAAGACAAAAGAAGGGAAGAAAATAGTCTTGTTTATGACTGCAAATTAAGCTCCCTACTTCAGAGAACCTTTGGGCTTTAAAGACAATATTGGATCTTGAAAAGTACCTGGATTTAGAATCAAAAGACCAGAATCCATCACTTCCTAGCTATGAGGGCTTGGCAGGTCCTTTAGCATCTTTAAGAGTCAGCTTCCTCACCTGAATGGGAATGATAAGACTTTCACTCCTACCTCACAGGGATTTTATATGGTTGAATTTAAATGGTGCCATTTTCAGTTATTACCAATTCTTTGTGATCTCATTTGGAGTTTTCCTGCGAGGATACTAGAGTGGTTTGCCATTTCCTTCTTTAGCTCATTGTACAGAGGAGGAAACTGAGGGACCATGCTGGAAATGCTTTGAGTATGGTCCTGGCAGCAGTGTCTCTCTTCTAAGGACCAGCCCAGTTCAGCACAAAGAAGCTCCTCACCAGGAGGCCAACTATTTGCTAATGAATTCTTTGGCCATGGCAACCCAAGAAACAAAGAAAAAAAATGCACAAAATCACTTTGGTTCTGGGTGGGTCCCATTCTCAATGATGGAGACTGAATAATGGGAAAAATAAAAGTGGGCATGAGTCACATGGCAGGGGTAGGCACATGGAGGGGATACAATCTACAGCCTTGGAGAGAATGCCCATAGCATATATTTAGCAAGATGAGAATTGCCCAGAATCTAAAGACACGGATCTGCCCTGGTAGGGGCAGATATATTGGTCTATTTATTTCTTACTTCATTACTAGTAAGATCATTTCTCTATTGAAATGTCAAATCATAAGTATCATTATTTATTTTCATCATCATAAGAGAAATATGGAAAAGGATAAAGACCATAAATATTTTTTCATCAGTATAGGGAAATTTCAAGTGAGGCAATTCCCTCTACCTGGCTAAGGCAACATAAAATTTGCAATGTGTAGTCTTAGAGTCATCTGGACTCTAAAGAGGTTAAAAATATTAGAGGTTAAATAATTTGCCTAGAGTCACACAGCTAGTATGTGTTCAGTATAGGTCTTGAGACCAAATCTTTTTGGCTTCAAGACTGGCTCTCTCCACATTGGTTTGTCATCATCATTATCATCATCATCTCATCAATAAAACTACCCTTATCTTTTTTTAATCAACCAATAGAAGATATTTGTTAAACCAAACACTATGAGAGGCACATGGGATACAAAGCCAGATAAAACAAACCCTGACTTCAAGACACTTATAATCTGTCTGAGAAAGACAGAATGCATTTATAAAATAAAAACAATATCAGGATAAATTAAAACAAGGTCATTAGAGAAAGAGAACTCCAGAAGTTGGGGGTGGGATATGGAATCAGGAAATATTTCTTGTAGAAGATGGTACTTTAGCTGTATTTTGAAGCAGTAAAGGATTTGGGGAGGCAGTGGTAAGGAAACAGTGAATTCTAGGAAAAAGGGACAATCAATGAAGTGGCATGAAGACTGGATATGGAATGTACTGTGTGAAGATTAGAGAGAAGGCTAGTTTGACTGGATCAAAGAATGTAGCAGAGATAGTGAGAGGAGACTAACTACAATAAAATTAGAAAGAGTGGTTGCAAAGGGTTTTGACAACAAAACAGGAATTTATATTTGATTTTAGATTCAATAATGAAATTTATTGAGAAGGGACTGACCCTCAAGGATGATCACTTTGGCAACCATGAGACCGATGACTTGAAGTAGGGGCAAACCTTGAGTTGGGGACACTAAGTAAGAATTCTCTGCATTAAGCTGGGTGAAAAAGTGATGAGGGCTGGAACCAAAGCAATAGCTTTTGTGAGGAGTCAAATGTGAGAGCTGTTATGGAGGTAAAAATGGCAAGATTTGATAAGTGACTGGATATATGGGGTGAGGGAAAATGAGGAATAGAAAGAACAAGGAGACTGAGAACCTAAGAGTCTGGAAGGATAAAGACACCCTCAAAATAAACATGGGAACTTGGGAGGGGAAGGTAATTTGTTCTATTTGGGTATATTGAATTTTTTGGGGGGAGGGGTCTCTATGTGACACTCAGATTGAAGTATCTAATAGATAGTGATGACTGAAGCAGAGGAGAAAGATAATTTTACAAGTCATCATCATCAATGGACTGCAGAGAGAGATGGTCCTATAAAAAGTTGTTATCTTGCTATTATTCTTTTATATTTGAAGTTCTGTGGACAATTGCACAAGGGGATAAAATCATAGTTTTTTGGAACTGAATGAAAGTATTGAGGTATAAACCCATCTTGTGTGGACTCACTGAAAGCAACTTTAGGACTATTCCAGTAAAAGACAGAATGAAGAGGATGATATGCACCTCATTTCATTTCCAAAAGGTTTTGATTTATTCTGCTAGATTTCTATGGCTTGAAAGCTTTTCATTCCACATCATCTGAAGATTATGTGCCATTATAATTATCTAGTTCCTCTCATCTATCACCATCATCATCAACCTTCCCAAGGACAGCACTTGTAGCTAGTTACTTCTATACAGATGTGAATTTTGCAGTTCTAACATGAGTGAAGAAAATAAAGATTGAAAATCAACATGAGTCCTCCAGAACCCTCATTTTTATAGTCAACTGGAAAGTGTATAAAGCCCTTTTTACTGGTGTTTCACAGCTCTCCTTTCAAGCTTTCCTATTGTTTCTTGTGTGTTTGTGCCTGCTTCTTTTCCTGTTTCAGTAATGGGTCCACTGGGTATGGACTGTGCCTAATTGCTTGCTGTTTACATTGCCTGGCACATTAGTAGCCCTCAATAAACATGTTATTATTGTGATTATTGTTATGATCTATCACAGCAATAATCATTCCTTTATACTTTTAGTCAACTCTGTGAGCCAACCAGAAACATACAGGTCTCAAAGAACTTCAGATATGGATCTTATTTTTTTGGAGGGGATGGGAACTTATCTGAGCAGAACCTACAAAGCAAGGGAGATTAGATGGTGATTATCTTCCCTCTAGAGAGGAAGTATACCATGGGAATAGTCTCAGCCCAGCCAGAAAGGAAAGGAAAATGGAGAAAGAATGAGGCATAGGTGAGAAGAGATACAGGATAAGAGAAATGGTATTAAACCATAGCTTGTTCAGAGACAGCAAAGTTCACATCTAGGGCTGACCCTGTGGCAGAAGACCTGCTGAAGTGAAGATAAGAAAAATCGTTTACCGGGCACATTAATTTAGGTTGGGATATGGGAGTTGAGTGTTCCCTGGATCACTCATTGGATAAGCCCTGTCAGGAGTGTGGTATGAGCTGTTCCAATGAGATGTAATAATTGAATTTGTTTTCATTTAATTTGGAGGGCCTTTAATTAAAAGCCAGGCTTGTGTGTGCAGAGAGATAAAGCCTGGCACATGGAGACTGGGGGTAATTTGGGTGCTGAATGCAATAATTAATTGTAAATTTGGAGGTCAGGAGACTGGCACTATCTTCTTGAAATCAGCACAGTGAGCTGGCCATCCGGATGGAATAGACTCATAAATGGTGGAAACGCTTAAGTGATTTTTGAAGCCTTAATAGCAATTACAGAGTAGCGTGGAGGTTAATTTGCAGAGTTCATTAATCAGAGAAATAAACACGTCAGTGATCACCCAGTAAAAGGCAACCTGGAAAAGTCTAGGTTTCTTAGCCATGATTTCCCAGTGCTCACTCTCTATTTGAAAAGCTCCAAAAATCTACATTAGTGATGAATGTCTGACTCACCCCTCTTTCAACCTTGGGCTGTTGAATAATGTATCTCTCCTCTTCAAGCCTAAGGTTAAACCCATGCACCTGACCACAACAACAACCTTCCTTTAAGATAATCCAAACATGTCTTAAAGTGACAGGGCAACAGAGAGAAAGTAATAGGCTATACACTACAATGCAGGGCTTCTATTAGCATTCAAGGATACACCATCTAGAATTAGTGTCAGAAGACAGGGCTTGAATTAATGTCCAATATTAATCTCTGGGGTTAGGATTACAGGGTTAACCAGAGTTATCCATCTCTGAATATGGAGCATTTTTTGATATAAAGCGATAAAACAAAGATTGTGCTTGGATATGAATTTGCTGCCCTGAGAAATGATATCCCATTAGAGGCACATTTTGTGCATGAAGGAGCTTTATTATAGAATCACATCCCAGCATGCAATGGTGGAGTTGAGGTTTCATTACCATCTTCACCCTTGGGGAAAGCGATTGAGATTGAGTCAGTGGTTATAGTCACGTCTAAGAACCCTTCCCTTATGAGTGTCCCTTCCCTCAGAGTATAGAACAAGAGACTAGATGACCTTCTATTATGTATGATGGAAGAGAAATTCATTACTAAATGGGATTGGAAAAAAGGATCTAACCTGAAGAGTCTAGGTTGTACAATAAGGACTGCTCAAAATATAACATCTTGGTGTCTCACCAGATTCATTTGACTTCTTTGTAACTAACTAGATTCTGCCTAGCTTGGGTGGATTGTTAGAGGAAACATTGCTTTCCTAGGGTTGTATAGTTAAGGATCAAATGTGATTACCTCTGTAAAGTGTTTTTTATAATGCAAAATTAAGACTAGCTATTATTATACTCCTGATGTGAACTATACAAGGAGCTTGCCTTTATGACTATCCGGCCTTTTCTTTGGGAGACAGTAGACTTTAATGGGACATGTGTGCTTGCTAAGGAAGGCAGCCACAAGGTGAGACTTTGGGCAAGGGATATCTGTAATAAGATATGTTTCTAGGTGCCATACATTAAGTTTCTTTTTCTCTGGGTTATTATTGCTTCCTTGAGAAGAGCTGCATGAAAAAAATCATGGCTTTTCTTTCTATTTCATAAAATGGCTTAGAAGTATTATTTTGTTTTAGCTTTTTTCTTTTAAATTTGGGTTTTTCCCCCTCAAGAAAAAGCACATGTTAAGAAGAATGTCATTTCCAGCGGTCTTTTTGGATGTTGCTTGGAGAAAAAGAAAATAGTCGCAAGTCTCTAAATGGTCCTTAAAACAGAAATATAGTTTAAATACCACCCCCACCCCAAAGAATATCTTGTAAACATGTTTCATGTTCCAATTCTCTTCCTCAGAGTGGTATCTTTCTAAGATTTCATATACACTGAGTATAGATGGTACAGAGTTAAGAATGCCAGGCCTGGAGGTATGAAGACCCATCTTTATGAATTCAAATGCAGCCTCAGACACATATTAGCTGTGTGACTCTGGGTAAGTCACTTGACTCTGTTTGCTTCAGTTCTCTCATCTGTCAAATGAGTTGGAGAAGGAAATGACAAACCATTCCAGTATCTTTGTCAAGAAAACCCAAAATGGAATCACAGAATCAGATGTGGCTGAAAAACAAATGAACAACAACAATAAGAACCCCACAAATCTTTGCCCATTGAGAAGGGTGGAAGAATTAAAAATAATCCCTGGAAGATATTCTAGTGTTGCACATCTTTGCTTACAATATTACTGACCTACCCAGCCACTCCTGGATACAAATATTCAGTATTGAAAGATTGGCAGTTTGGAGTGATATAGCAACTCTTTGGTCCCTGGGATACTAGAAGGTAGAGAGGGATACCTCTGAAGGAGACTGGACATTGAGCCATGAGAAGCTGTTACTCTAGTAGATTTCAGAGAGAGATGATTTCCTCCCATCTCTCATACCTGTTACTATTCTGGATTATTCAGATAGGCTACATCTAGATTCCTATCCAATACCACCTCCACTTTGGGAGGCTTGGCTAAGATTCCATGTAATGGAAGGTACAGAAAATGGTGGATGCTACAGCTCTTTTCTTTGGAGGCATTTTGGTATGCTTGAAAAGAGAACTTTGTCTGGAATCAAAGAATCTAAGTTCATATCCCAGATCTGCTGCTTAGTGACCTTGGGGAAGTCACTCAACTGCTCTTAGCCTCCATTTTCTTATCCATAAAGTGGAGGAGTTGGACTAGAAATAATAATTATTAACATCCCCTGCAGCTCTAAATTTATGATCCTGGAGCATTCTTAGACACTTCAGGAAAAAACTGGAAAACTGCCAGATGGAACTGAAAAAGAGTTATAGTACCCAAAGAAAAAGGAAAATAGATAGAGTCTATGGAAGCAGGTCATGGATAGAAATTGAAGAAAAGTAGAGTTCACATAAGGAAAAACTTGCTAACAATTAGAGTTATCTAAAAACATAAATAGGCTATCTCAGGAGGTTTTGAGTTCTCCCCTATTGGGAATCTTCAAGCAAAAACTGGTTAAACATTTCTTTTGCAGTAATGGGTTGGACAAGAATAGATCATGACTAGTGTTCTTTCCAACTCTGCAATTCTTAAATTTTCTGAATGTCAGGATGGAGGCAGCAGACCTGCCTAAACTCTTTTGGTTGGGGCTCTCCGTGACCTCCACATTCTTTGTTTTCTCTCAGCCTTCTTGTACTTCGATCTTCCCTCTTCTTTTGATACTGTACTGAGAATGCTTTCTAAGGAAAAGAAAGGAAGTCAATCTTGCTCAATTTTCTGCAAGTCTCTGAGAGTGAGTTGCTACTAACTTCTCTGTTACAGAGGTCATCTGGAAACATTATCTTTGATACACACACGTGTATGGAATATGTTCTCACAGACTGGACACATTGAAAAGGAGTCTCTTTTGCTGATACACAATAAATTTAGAAAAAATCAATTTAGATTTCATCTAGTTAAGTTATGCATTCACACCTGGTATAGGTCTCTCTCCTAGTCACAATCATCATCATTAATAATGTCATGTGGATTTCAAGGTAGAAAAATTTTTGATTCTGATATGACCTTTCTATTTGTAACTGTGGGCAAGTCATTAATCCCCTTAAATTTAAAGTTAAACCATCTTAGAAATAAAAACGTTGGACTAGTTAGTTAAATGGTCACTTCTCATATTAAATCTATAATCTTAGAGTCATCATGCAGCATTAACAGCTAATAAAAGCTAAAGCTCTCCTAGATTGCTAGGTGGCGCAGTAGATAGAGTTTTGACCCTGAAATAAAGAGGATCTGAGTTCAAATCTAGCTTCAGACATTTACTGTGACCTTGGTCAAGTCATTTAATCCTGTTTGCCTCAGTTTTCTCATCTGTAAAATGAATTGGTGAAGAAAATGGCAAATCACTTTAGTATCTTTGCCAGGGAAAACCCAAAATGGAGTTATGAAGAGTCAGATGTGCCTGAAATGTCTAAACAACAATGACCAAAATTAGTGTTCAGAAGGAGAGAAGTAGAAGTCTTGCTATACTCTATTCTGGTCATACTACACTCAGGGGACATAGATCAAGAGAGATACTGATAAATTGGAACAAAGGCATAGGAGAGCAAAGAGTAGATTAGAAACATTATCCTAGAGGCAGAGAGGCATCTCAGTAGAGTAATGGAGAGAGTGTTGAGCCTAGGCATTGAGTCAGGGCCTGAATCTGATCCATCCTCAGACACTAACTGTGTGATCCTAGAAAAACTTTTAACCTCTGATTGCCTCAGTTTACTTTGTTGTAAAATGGAGATAGCAGCACCTGCCCTGCAGGGTTTTTCCAAGAATCAAATGAGATATTTTAAAGAGTGATTACATGGACCCTGGCACAAAGGAGGCTATATAAATGTTTATTCCCTCCCCCCTCCCTTACATGGGAATTAACCAGAGACACTAAGGGAACAATGGACTTGGAAGAGTCTGTATAAAAATCCCAAAATTAAATGTTGCCCTATGCATCTCAAGAAGGCTGAGGCATCATAGAAATATAGATCAAGTACTGGAAGAAACCCGTGAGGCCAACCAGTCCAACTTGTTCATTTTACAGATAAGAAGGATGAAGCCAAGAAAAGTGAAATGACTTGCCAAGGTGACTAAAATGGCAAGTGACAGAGGTAGGATGCAAACTCTGGCTTCAACATCAGTGCCCTTTCTGCTGGATCATTCTTCTTCTGGGCTAACCAGCAAAAAGGAGCTAGGAAGCCAGGAGAAGCATGAAGGTGCTAGACTTCAGGTGAATCACGTGTAGAAGGGACAATGGAAGGACACTAAAAAAATTATGTTTGTTGTAGAGTCAGTTTGGTGGCACAACAGATAGATCATTGGTCCTAGTCATGATGATCTGAATCCTAATGCAGTCTCAGACAATTATTAATTGTGTGACCCTGAACAAGTCACTTAATCACTGTATGTCTCAGTTTCCTAAACTGTAAAATAAGGGTAATAATAGTACCTTTCAGGATTTTTGTGAAGATTCAGTGAGATAAAACAATAAAAAGTAGAAAACAGGGCACCTAGTACATAACAGCTGTTTAATAAATGCTTGTTTCCTTCCCTTCCCTTCCCATTATTGTCTATGAGCATGTAAGTTATCTTTCCTCATTTTATCATCCCATGATATATGTTTTAAAGACTAATATATGCCTATCCTCTTTCTCTTTCTCTCTCTCTTTCTCTCTACCTCTATATCTATTTCTCTTTCTTTCTCCTTCCCTCTTTCTCTCTGTCTCTTTCTGTCTCTCTCTGTCTCTCTCTCTCTCTCTGTCTCTGACATACACACAAACACACACACACACACACACACACACACACACACACCCCTTCAGCTTTTGTTTCCCTTTCCCCCCTTCGTTCCTTTCTATTTTTTTTCCACTTCTCTCCCTCTCTCTCTCTGCCCTCTTCTCCTCTAACTCTAAGTCTGGGGACTAAGCCAGGATCAGAGTTAACTTTCTCTGTGCAAGAACAGTGCTTAATTAAACATTTTAATTAAAACCTACAAGAGTGATTGTGCTTGTCAGTATGAGAAAGGAAGGCTAATAAAGTCCCTTTCATCCAGTCCAACAATTGGCCCAAGGACAGACCACTATAAAAGAGGCAGTGCTTGTGCCTCAAAGACAATGAGGAAACTAAGGTCTTGATGTGCCCAAATTGCTTCCCAGACTCATTCTATTTTCTTGGCAATGCCAAATAATTAGGGGTAAGCAAGAGGAAGGACTACTTTACCTTCCTTTAAACCCTGGAAATGGGTCAAAAAGGAGAAACTGTGGGCACACAAAGAGGCAGACATAGCCAGATGAAGGAAGATACTTATTCCACCACTTCCTCACAATCCATGCCCAATTGCTTTCTATCAAATATGTATCTTTGTATGCGTGCAATATTTTAGATATATAGTGTGATGTGTATATAAATGTGTGTACTATGTTAAAGTGATATACATATATGTATACATGTGTATATACCCACACATATGTATATATACAAATGTGCATCTATAAATATGTATGGGTATGAATATTTACTTTTCCGTGTGCATACTGTTTCCTCCAATAGAATGTTAGTTCCTTGGAAGTATAGACTATATCCTTTTTGTCTTAATAGCCCTAAAACTAAGCACAGTGCCTGATCCATAGGAGGACATTAATAAATGCTTGCTGGATTTAATAAATGAAAACACAAAAACAGAAATACAGTTTTGCTCAAAAGCATTGAATGCCCAACATGTGTGAGTCACCGCAGGCAGGAGAATAAGAAAGCTAGAAGAGAGATATTCTGAATTATGAGACCCAGTGAAATCAGGACTTTAAAAACCTGATCCTCCTGAGATGGCCTCTTGTCTGAAGCAAAGACCAGGCTCATCCAAGAACCTGGAAAGCCATTCGATGGGGAGCTACACTTGGAAATGCTCCTAACACCTTAAAAATTCTATTGCAGCTAATTCCCTGAAACTTGACAATTCTCTTGTGAAAGCAAGTTAACAGCTTGGATTCATAAACTCTAGGTTCTGTTCCCTTCCCTTTCCTCGCCTCATTAGCATAGTCATTTGAATGGGTTGTGTCATTTAGAAACACTTTCTTTTCTTACTCTCTACCCTAGGGTTCTTTGCACCTTTTACCCCTCAATGGTAATGACATTTCTTCCTACCTTGGTGAATGTAAGATTGTTGAAGAAGCAAATAATGCTGGCAATCTACTGGGTACTAAAAGACTGAAGCCAAGCAGGAAACCTAGTATATAAAAATGCATGAGGACTAGTAGAGGATTCCACCATTCCACATGTTAATAAGTAATTCACAGAAGGTAGAAAGACTCTAAGAAGCAACAGAGTCCAATACCGTATGGAAACAGAAGCCCTCTCGGCAACAACTCCAACCAGTTGTCATATAGCCTCCACTGACAGGAGTTATTGCCTCTCAAAGCAGACTTTTCTACTTTTGGACAATTCTAGTTGGTTTTCACTGAGACTGCTAATCCTTGGACTTCCTGGCAAGAAGGGTAAGAAAGCTTACAATCTACCTTTAATGTAGCCTTCAGCATGATCAATTAGAATTCTGGGAACCTAGTTCATTTTTTTTTTCTTTCTGTTTTAATTGACTCTGTTGAAATGATGTCATTCCATCAATGCCACTGATGGAAAACTAAGATTTTTATGAGGATGGAGAGAGCAACAAGAAAAGAATAGATCAAATGATAACAGCTGTCCTGTATAAAACACTTCCATAATATTATGTCTAATTTGATTCTCGAGTTAAGTGGTAACAACATTTTTATCCTCATTCTGTCAGTGGAGAAACTGAGGCTCAAAAGGGAAAGCGACTTTGTCAAGGGTCATAAGGCCAGTAAGTAGTGAAGCTGCAACCCAAAGTCAAGTCTTTCAGTTCTAACTAGAATACTACTTAGAACTCCCTCCCAGCCACCTACCCACCCCATCTAAGGATCTTAAGAACTTCTGGGGAAAACTAAAGAAATATGTGTGAAACAAAGAAAGGCCAGTGCAAGAGGGGATAAGCTGTAGAAAAAAGAAGTATGGAATCTGGAGTTAAAGGATCTGCATTAGAGTTGTGGGAGCACAGGCAAGTGACACAAAATCTCTAAGACTCAGTTTCCTCACCTGTAAAATAGATCTCATAATGTTCATACTACCTACCTTATAAGACTGTTGAAAGGACTAAATGAGATCATGCACATTAAACACATGGTAGGCCTTAAGGCATATATAAATGTGACTTCTTATGGTTAGGAAACGGTATCAAGAGTTGAATACTATGCTACACAGTGAAGAAGAACAAAGCTAAAATAATAATAATAATTCATACACACTATATTTGTGCTATAGAACTATGTGACCCTTAACTCTATTTGCCCGTTTTTCTCATATGTAAAATGAGCTGAAGAAGGAAAAAGCAAACCTTTGAAGAAAGCATCCCAGCTATCCCGTTCTCATTCCTGCTGTGACTTGGACTTGTTTGGGCATTCAATGTTTTTGAGCACAAATGCATACCTATTTTTATGGCCTCACTTATTATATTCAATAAGTATTTATTAAGCTCCTTTGACATGTCAGGCACTGTGCTAAATTTTAGGGCTGCTAAAATCTTTTTAATACAAGTTACTTAACCCTGTTTGCCTCAGTTTCCTCATTTTGAAATGAGCTGGTGAAGGAAATGGCAGAGTCCAATATCTGCCAAGAAAACTAAATAGGGTTGCAGAGAGTAAGACACAACTGAAATAACTGAACAACAACAACAAATATATATTTATTTATAGATATAATTATAATAATGATGATGACGCTTATGATATCTACTCAGAATTATTCCATGGCTTCCTATTGCCTGTAGGATAAAATAGAAACTTCTTAGTCTGCCATTTAAAGCTGCCCACAGTCCAGCTACCTACCATCTACCTTTCCATTTTTATGTTATAATACCCTTCTTCAAGCACATTTCATTCTGACAATGGGCCTACTAGCTCTTCCCCATTCAAATTATTCTATCCCTGCATCTCTCTTTTTGTGATTCTTCCATATCTTAAATGCATTCACCATCTCTCCATTTCCATCTCTGAGAATTGCTATCTTCCTTCAAAGCACAGCCCAGGTGTTGATTTTTGTAACCTTCTTCAGGTTTTAGAAATTTTTCCATCCTGAAATTTTTACACAGTGTTCACCAAGTTTGTATTTATGTATATATATATTGCATTTCTCTAGTAGACTGTAATCTCCCTGAGGGCAGGGGTCTTCATTTTCATCATCATATCCTGAGTGTCTCGCACAGTTTCTTCTTGCACAGAGCAGGCATTTAATAAATATTTTTTGAATGCAAGAAAGTCTAACAGTTTATTCAAAAAATATTTCTCACAACAACTCTATGAGCTATTGAAGTACAAGTACTATCATCTTTATTTGATAGAGAAAGAAACAGGCTTAAAGTACAATTGACTTGTCTATAGTCTCTCAGAGTTATCAGAGTAGAATCAGAGTCCATGGTGGTTACTCAGAAAAGGCTTCCTGAAGTGAGGTCAGCATTGCACCAGGTTCATTAAATCCTTGTTAATTGATTGACCTCTAATATGACTGGAGCTAAATCAAGGAGTCGAACACAAAGCCTGGTGACATTAGGTGGGAAATGTAATCTACTACAAGGCCTGGACTAAGTTATTTAGCTTCCCTGAATAAATATAGAATACAAAGCGCCTCAAGAAGCAGGAGCTCTGGACCTATAGTTAGTTTTTCTCTATGGGGGGAAAATATAAGAGAAGCACCAGAGATAACCTGGGTAAGCTCAGAACAAAAACTCTCCTCTATAGAGAATTCTGCTCACAATAGCCCTCGATGTCATATGGTATAAATATTAATATCTCCATTTTCCGGATGAATTGATTTAAGTTTTAAGAGATTAAGTGATTTGTCTATAATCATACTTGTAAGAAATAATAGAGTTGGGATTTGAATCCAGATCTCCAGGCTACAAGGCACATTCTACTACATTATATGTACAATTCATATTGTTCTTATGTTCTCTTGTCCAAACAAGAGCACACCTTAACCCATCATGAAATGAGTTTCTTTGTTTCCACATCACCTTCAAACTCATATACTAAATTACCCGTCCTTCTCCTTAAGTCTCCTGGGGCAATCCATGTCTCTCTTTAATTAGCTATTTCTAACTCTTGTTCATTTGCATGAATATGAATTATACCAGTTGATTCTCATTCTGTTTTTCTCCTTCCAAGTGCACATTTCAACTTCTTTCAGTCTTTTAGTATTATTTTTCTGGCCTCAATGGTGTGAACAACTTCTCCCAATTTAGATCCATCTGCAAACGTCATTAACATGCTATTTACTCCCTCATTAACACTGAAACATTATCATTTATCATTATCTTTGGGAATGATCATGGGACTAAGGGTGTGGGAGCCTTAGGAAGTTCTTGTTCTAATCAGTAAATTGAGAGAGATAAATCAAGAGAGCATGAAGACTATAAAGGGAATTTTGATGACTCTATGACTCAGTTTCCAAATAAACAGGAACATAAAATTTTAAATTCAATTCCAGTTAGCAACCTGGTAGGGAGGAAAGATCTAAATGCATTTAGAACAGAGAACCTTATTGAAAATGCAAATGTTAGGGCCATTTGTTCATCCATTTCTGTGCTCAGTACTGAAAAAACAAAACAAAACAAAACAGAATTTGAGAACAAAAAACATAGACCCGGAGAACATGTATTATCTATGTGGCTTTGGGCAAGTCACTTAAATGTCTTTCGGCCTCAGTTTCCTCATCTTTAAAATTAGTTAGGGTATTTTTCAGGGGTATAGTCAAGATGAAGGAATAACTAGAGTGGCAGCTCTGTTTCACCATGAAAATCCTCTCTGACCAAGAATGAAATATTACCACAAAACAAATATAGGAGTGGAAGAACCAACAAAGAGACAGGGTAAAACAACCTTCAAGAAAAAAAAAAAGGTAGCCAGAGATCATCTGGGCAAGGGGAATAGAGCTAGCAGGAGGCTATCGCAGGAAGTGAAGAGCAAGACAATAGCAAACCACAATGTCTCTCCCCCACCCCACATCTGTGGTACTAGGTTCTGAACTTAATCGCTAGCTAATATTCAGACCCTGAGATCCTGCCTGGGCAAATAGTGATCCAAGACAACTAACACCCCCTTGAAATTTCACATCTGTGGAGAAGTTTCTGGAGTTCCAGCTCAGGGCCCAGAGCAAAGCCAAGAATCTCAGTCAAGCTTAGGGTAAGGACATAATCCATAATTTGGGGTGGGGACATAGTTATCAGGGGGAACCCCACCCCCTGGAATTTTTGCCTGAAAATAAGGGTGGTGCTTTAGGACAGGGCAATCAAGGGTGTGCCTGATTGAATCAAGGACACTTTGAGACAAAAACCCTGAGCCTAAGCCTAGGGCTAGAATTCGATTAGCCCCTGACCTGATCAACTTCAGAGTGAGATCAAAAGCTTACACCCAAGCTTGTGGAAAGTCTTTAAGCTATCAGCATCTCAAGGGTCAATTGAATCAGGAAGGAGAAGTGGCTCTCAGTGCTCTCAGCCCTCAGACCATCTGGTAAACTAGTAACAACCCAGAAAATAAACTGAAAATAGTATCAGGAAGGACTAAAATTTAAGAGGGTACCTGTAGCAATCCAGGTATGCATTAATCTTGATATTATTTTAAGAGTGCTCAAAAAACTGACTATTGTATTGCTTATTATTGATTTCTCTAACCTTGAGTTAAATTGAACCTCAAACTTGCCAAATTCCTAGCCCTTCCCTAAGGTTACACTCCAGTAGACTGGTCAGTATATCTCAGTCTCCTTATTTACCTAAAACAGTCAATTAACATATGTATCAAACAACCTTAGATGCCTTAGGCCATATGAACCTCTGATCTGGGCATTAGCTCTACCTATTGTCTTAGAATCCAGCAGTTTGTATCTCATGATGATTACCTCATAATGTTAATGTATCAGACCATTTGGCTTTTCCCTTCCCCTATACTGTAGCTATATGTCAGCTAAGGGTTATGCTCTTATCCACCAGAGCTTACTCACTGTCTGACTACCTTATGCCAGAACTTTCTTTGTGTGTATGTCTTCATTCTCACCTTATGTTTTCTTTCCATTAGTCCTTAACCCATAACCCATGTTCTCTCAGTCCCTGGTTCCCCTTTCTGAATGTCCTACCCACTAGGAATCTTCGTGAAGTTGGTGGATGGCTTCAGTACCCCAATTTCCAAAAAAAAACAGAGCCTACCATATAATTAGATATAATTAGATAGGAAAAATGAGCAAAAAAAAAAAAAGCACCTAACTCTAAAGAATCTTTATGGAGACAAAGAGCAAAGTACAGACACAGAAGGGGACAGCAAAAGCGAAGGAAACACATGCAAAGTTCAAAAGAAAAATATGAATTGTACACAGATTCTGGAGGAGCTCAAAAAAGTCTTCAAAAACCAATTAAGAGAGGCAGAAGAAAAGTGGGATTTCATCAGAAATGAAAGTGATGCAAGGAGAATGGAAAGTGATAAAAGAAGAAATGAAAGCGATAAAAGAGGAAATAGGCCAATTGAAAATGGAGAAACAAAAACTGACAGATGGAAACCAGGCCTTAAAAATTAGAATTGGCCATCTAAAAACCTATGATGCTGTGAGAAATCAAGAAACAATAAAGCAGAATCAAAGGAATGAAAAAACAGAGGAAAACATGAGATATTTTATTGAAAAAATAACTGACCTGGAAGATAGATCTAGGAGAGACAATTTGAGAATTATTGGACTACCTAAAAGCCATGATGATGAAAAATCCTTGTATATCATATTACAAGAAATTATCAAAGATAACTGCCCAAAGATCCTCAAAGAAGAAAATAAAATTGAAATTGAAAGAATTCACAGAATGCCTCCAAAAAGAAATTCTCAACTGACAAATTCCCGGAATGTAATAGCTAAATTCAAGGGCCACCAAACCAAGGAAAAAATACTTTAAGCAGTCAGAAAGAAACCATTCAAATACCATGGAGCTACAATCAGGATCACACAGTACCTAGTAGCTTCTACATTAAAGGATCAAATTTCATGGAATATGATATTCAGGAAGGCAAAAAGATTTGAGTTTACAACCCAGAGTCACCTATTCAGCAAAATAGTATATTCTTTCAGGGGGAAAATGGTCATTCAATAAGGTAGAAGATTTCCAAGCATTCCTAAGGAGTAACCCAGACTTAAACCATAAATTTGAAAAACAAAAAACATGAGGCACAAGAGAAGCCCAAAAAGGCAAAGAAAGAAAAAATTTAAGGGATTCATTAAGTCCAAAAAGTGTATATGTCTACATGGAAAGAGGATTTCTATAATTCTCAAAAAGTACTCTTAGTAGTAAAAAAGATAGAAGGAATTTACTCAGAGGATGGAGAAGTAAGCTGATTATGATGATATGATGTATATGTAAATGTGATGATATGGAAATATATGTATGTATGTATGATATGTATGTATATGAATGATATGTCAAAAAACTAATCAAGGGTAGAAAGAGGTGGTTGCACTGAGAGAAAAGGACAAGGAGAGATAGAATGGGCTAAATTATATAACATAAAGAGATATGAAAAATCAATACAGAGATGGGAGGATAAAGGTGGTGATGGGCAATGCTTAAAATTTACTCTCATTTTAACTGGTTCAAAGAGGATAAAAAGAGTATATTCAGAAGATAGAATTTTATCACTCCACAGAGAAGTAGAAGGGGAAAAAGACAAGGGAAGGGAGTGGTAATTGAAGGGAGAGAGGAAGTGGGATGGGAAGGGAGAGAGGAGGAACATAGTGAAAGGTAATAGAGCAGAATCTAAAGGGGTTAATATTATGCAGGGCAATACACAGTAATCATAACATTGAATGTGAATGGAATGAACACACCCCTTAAATGGAAGTGGACAGCAGAGTGGATTTAAAACAAGAATCCTACTATATGTTATTTATAAGAAACCCATTTGAGGCAGGGTGACACACATAGATTCAAAGTAAAAACCTGGAGCAGAATTTAGTATGCATCATCTAAAGTAAAAAAAAAAACAAAACAAAAAAAAAACAAGAGTAGCAATCATGATACTAGACAAAGCTAAAGTAGAAACTGATGTGATTAAAAGAGATAAGGAAAGAAATTATATTTTGCTAAAAGGTACTATAAACAATGAAATAATATCATTGCTAAACTTTATGTACCAATATTATAGTATCTGGATTTCTAAAAAAAAATTAAAGGAGCTCAAGGAGGAAATAGATAGCAAGACCATAGTAGTTGCAGATCTCAAACTTTCTCTTTCAGAACTAGATAAAAACCAAAAACCAAACCAAAAAAAATAAGAAAGAAGTAAAGGAAGTTAATGAAATGCTAGAAAAATTAGAGTTAATAGATATCTGGAAAATACTCAACTGGAATAAAAATAAATATAGCTTCTTCTCAGCAGTACCTGGTATAAATACAAAGATCAGCCATGTGCTAGGGCATACAAATATTGCAAACAAAAGGAGAAAAACAGAAATAATAAATGCAACTTTTTCAAATCATAATGTGATAAAAATTATAATTAACAAAGGTCCATGGAAAGGCAAATTTAAAATTAATTGGAAATTAAATAATCTAATTCTTCAAAACTGGAGGGTCAAAGAAGAAATCATAGAAACAATTACAGACTTCATTAAAGAGAATGACAATGAGGAGATATAATACTAAAATCTATGAGATAAAGCCAAAGCAATACTCAGGGGAAAATTTATATTGCTGAGTGCATGTAGCAACAAAATAGAGAGGGAAGAGATCATGAATTGGACTTGCAACTTAAAAAATTAGAAAAAGAACAAATTAAAAATCCCAAGATAAAAACCAAATTGGAAATCCTAAAAATTAAAGGAGCAATTAATAAAATTGAAAGTAAAGAACTAATGAACAAATAAATAAGACTAGGAGCTGGTACTCTGAAAAAAAATAAAGTACTGTTTAATCTAATTTAAAAAAGAAAGAAGAAATCAAAATAATATATTCAAAGATGAAAAGCGTGATCTCATCTCTAATGAAGAGGAAATTAATATATTTAAGAATTATTTTGCTCTATCATATAGCAGTAAATATGACAATCTAGATGAAATGAGTGCATATTTACAAAAATATAAATTGCCTAGGTTAACAAAAGAAGAAATAGAATACTTAAATAGTCCCATCTCAGAAAAAGAAATTGAACAAGCAATCAAGGAACTTCCTAAGAAAAAATCCCCAGGGCCAGATGGATTCACAAGTGAATCCTATCAAACTTTTATAGAACAAGTAATCCCAATACTATACAAATTATTTAACAAAATAAGCAAAGAAGGAGTCTTATAAAATTCTTTTTAAGACACAAATATGGCCCTGAATCCCAAACCAGGCAGAACAAAAATAGAGAAAGAAAGCTACAGATCAATCTCCTTAATGAATATAGATGCAAATATATATGCAAATATATATATATATATATATATATATAATAGCAAAAAAGACACCAGCAAGTTATCATGAGGATTATTCACTATAATCAGGAGGGATTTGTACCAGGAATGCAAGGATAGTTTAACATTAGGAAAATCATCCACATAATTGACCATATCAATAATCAAACCAATAGAAACCACATGATTATCTCAATAGATGCAGAAAAAACCTTTGACAAAATACAACATCCATTCCTATTGAAAACACTAGAAAGCATAGGAATGGAAGAGTCATTCCTCAAAATAATAAACAGTATATATTTAAAACCATCAGCAAGTATCATCTTTAATGGAGAAAAGTTAGAAGCCTTCCCAATAAGATCAGGAGTGAAGCAAGGATGCCCATTATCACCTCTATTATTTAATATTGTTCTAGAAAAAAAAAGAAAAAGAAATTGAAGGGATTAAAATAGGCAACAAGGAAACTAAAGAATCACTCTCTGCAGAAGATAGGATGGTAAATTAAAGAATCCCAGAAAATCAACTAAAAGGCTAGTGGAAATAATAAACAGCTTTAGCAAANAGGAAATAGATAGCAAGACCATAGTAGTTGCAGATCTCAAACTTTCTCTTTCAGAACTAGATAAAAACCAAAAACCAAACCAAAAAAAATAAGAAAGAAGTAAAGGAAGTTAATGAAATGCTAGAAAAATTAGAGTTAATAGATATCTGGAAAATACTCAACTGGAATAAAAATAAATATAGGTTCTTCTCAGCAGTACCTGGTATAAATACAAAGATCAGCCATGTGCTAGGGCATACAAATATTGCAAACAAATGGAGAAAAACAGAAATAATAAATGCAACTTTTTCAAAACATAATGTGATAAAAATTATAATTAACAAGGGTCCATGGAAAGGCAAATTTAAAATTAATTGGAAATTAAATAATCTAATTCTTCAGAACTGGAGGGTCAAAGAAGAAATCATAGAAACAATTACAGACTTCATTAAAGAGAATGACAATGAGGAGATATAATACTAAAATCTATGAGATAAAGCCAAAGCAATACTCAGGGGAAAATTTATATTGCTGAGTGCATGTAGCAACAAAATAGAGAGGGAAGAGATCATGAATTGGACTTGCAACTTAAAAAATTAGAAAAAGAACAAATTAAAAATCCCAAGATAAAAACCAAATTGGAAATCCTAAAAATTAAAGGAGCAATTAATAAAATTGAAAGTAAAGAACTAATGAACAAATAAATAAGACTAGGAGCTGGTACTCTGAAAAAAAATAAAGTACTGTTTAATCTAATTTAAAAAAGAAAGAAGAAATCAAAATAATAGATTCAAAGATGAAAAGTGTGATCTCATCTCTAATGAAGAGGAAATTAATATATTTAAGAATTATTTTGCTCGATCATATAGCAGTAAATATGACAATCTAGATGAAATGAGTGCATATTTACAAAAATATAAATTGCCTAGGTTAACAAAAGAAGAAATAGAATACTTAAATAGTCCCATCTCAGAAAAAGAAATTGAACAAGCAATCAAGGAACTTCCTAAGAAAAAATCCCCAGGGCCAGATGGATTCACAAGTGAATCCTATCAAACTTTTATAGAACAAGTAATCCCAATACTATACAAATTATTTAACAAAATAAGCAAAGAAGGAGTCTTATAAAATTCTTTTTAAGACACAAATATGGCCCTGAATCCCAAACCAGGCAGAACAAAAATAGAGAAAGAAAGCTACAGATCAATCTCCTTAATGAATATAGATGCAAATATATATGCAAATATATATATATATATATATATATATAATAGCAAAAAAGACACCAGCAAGTTATCATGAGGATTATTCACTATAATCAGGAGGGATTTGTACCAGGAATGCAAGGATAGTTTAACATTAGGAAAATCATCCACATAATTGACCATATCAATAATCAAACCAATAGAAACCACATGATTATCTCAATAGATGCAGTAAAAACCTTTGACAAAATACAACATCCATTCCTATTGAAAACACTAGAAAGCATAGGAATGGAAGAGTCATTCCTCAAAATAATAAATAGTATATATTTAAAACCATCAGCAAGTATCATCTTTAATGGAGAAAAGTTAGAAGCCTTCCCAATAAGATCAGGAGTGAAGCAAGGATGCCCATTATCACCTCTATTATTTAATATTGTTCTAGAAAAAAAAAGAAAAAGAAATTGAAGGGATTAAAATAGGCAACAAGGAAACTAAAGAATCACTCTCTGCAGAAGATAGGATGGTAAATTAAAGAATCCCAGAAAATCAACTAAAAGGCTAGTGGAAATAATAAACAGCTTTAGCAAAGTTGGAGGGTACAAGATAAACCCACATAAATCATCAGTATTTACATATAAATATATATATATATATATATATATATTTCTGACAAAATGCAGCAGCAGGAGTTAGAAAGAGAAACAACATTTAAAATCACTCTAGACAATATAAAATATTTATGAATCTATCTGCCAAGACAAACACAGGAATTATATGAGCACAACCACAAAACACTTTTCACACAATTAAAACTAGATTTAAATAATTGGAAAAACATTAATTGCTCCTGGGTAGGATGAGCTTATATAATAAAAATGACAATCGCACCCAAATTAATCTACTTATTCATTGACATACCTTTCAAACTGCCAATTTTTTTATAGAATTAGAAAAAATTATAACAAAGTTCATCTGGAAGAACAAAAGATCAAAAATCTTAAAGGAAATAATGAAAAAAAAGTGAAGGAGGGGGACCTAGCAGGCAATACCAGATCTTAAACTGTACTATAAAGCAGTGATCATCAAAATAATATGGTACTGGCTAAGAGGCAGAAGGGTGGATCAATGGAATAGACTAGGGGTAAATCACCTCAGGAAGCTAGTGTTTGATAAACCCAAAAGACCTCAGATTTTAGGATAAGAGATCACTCTTTGACAAAAATTGCTGAGAAAAATGGAAAACAGTATGGGAAAAATTAAGTATAGATCAAAATCTTACATTCTCCACCAAGATAAATTCAAAATGAGTAAGTGACTTAAATATAAAAAGTGAAATCTTATATAAATTAGGTGAACATAGAATAATATATCTGTCAGATCTGTGAGAAAGGAAGAAATTTAAGACCAAGCAAGAGTTAGAGAACATTGCAAAATATAAAATGAATGCCTTTGATTATATCAAATTAAAAAGGTTATGTACAAACAAAGCCAATGCGAGCAAAATTAGGAGGAAAGCGACAAACTGGGAGAACATTTTCATAACAAAACTCTCTGACAAAGGTTATTTTGCCAAACATATAAGGAACTAAGTCAAGTTTACAAAAAATCAAGCCATACTCCAATTGACAAATGGTCAAGAGACATGAATAGACAGTGTTCACGTGATGGAATAAAAACTATCAATAATTACATGAAAAAATGTTCTAAATCCCCTCTGATTAGAGAAATGCAAATTAAAACAACTCTAAGGTACTGTCTTAGAACTAGCAGACTGGCCAATATGGCAGCAAAGGAAAGTAATAAATATTGGAGGGGATGTGGCAAAATTGGGACACTAATACAGTGCTTGTGGAGTTGTGAAATGGTCCAACCATTCTGGAGGGCAATTTGGAATTTTGCCCAAAGGGCTTTAAAAGAATGCCTACCCTTTTACCCAGCCATACCACTGTTGGGTTTGTATCCCAAAGAGATAATAAGGAAAAAGACTTGTACAAAATATTTATAGCCATGCTCTTTGTGGTGGCAAAAAATTGGAAAATTAGGTGGTGTCCATTGATTGGGGAATGGTTAAAAATTGTGGTATTTAATGGTGATGGAATATTATTGTGCTGAAAGGAATATACTGAACTAGAGGGATTCCATGTGAACTGGAATGATCTCTAGGAATTGATGCAGAATGAAAGGAGCAGAACCAGGAGAACATTGTACACAGAGACTGATACATTATGGCACAATTGAATGTAATAGACTTTTCTACTAGCAGCAATACAATGGACCAGGACAATCCAGAGGAACTTATGAGAAAGAACACTATCCACATCCAGAGAAAGAATTGTGGGAACAGAAATGCAGAAGAAAAACATATGATCGGTCATGTAGTTCAATATGGATATGATTAGGGTTTTGATGTTAAAAGATAACTCTGCTGCAAATATGAATAACATGGAAATGGGTTTTTGAACAATGATAAATGTATAACTCAGTGGAACTGCTTGTCAACTCCGGGAATGGGGAGAGAAGAAGGAGGTAGGGAATCATGAATCATGTAACCATGGGAAAATATTATAAATTAAAAAAAATTAAAATAAAAAATTAGTTGGACTAGGTGGTGCTTGAGGTCCCTTACAGCTCTAAAGGTATAAAGTTGTAATACCATGAAAGAAGTCAAGAGATTATTAGAATAAAAGGCTAAGTGCCTTGTACTTATTGGTATGATTTCTTCTTATCTAATTGGATTTTTTGAAGGAGCTTCTTTACTTGGGTTCAGATATGAAACTAAGACCATCCTTCTTGGCAAACAATGCAATGATACAATGATAACCAATTTTCTAGGCAAAAAATGATCATTGGGCCATGCAGCTGAAGCAGCCTAGACACAAAAACTTCTCATTGTTCAGTAGCGTCCATCTCTTGGTGACGCCACAGACCATAGCCATCCATGGGGTTTTCTTGGCAGGGATATGGAAGTGGTTTGCCATTTCCTACTTCAATGGATACAGTGGATCCTTTTTGTCAGGCAATCAGAGAGTGATTTGGCCACCTAGGAAGTGTCTGAGACTGTATTTGAATTCAGTTCTTCCAGACTCTAGACCAGTGGTTCCCAAACTTTTTTGGCCTACCGCCCCCTTTCCAGAAAAAAAAATATTACTTAGCCCCCTGGAAATTATTATTTTTTTACTTTAATAGCAATTAATAGGAAAGATAAATGCACCTGTGGCCATCGCCGCTTCCCTGGATCACTGCAGCACCCACCAGGGGGCGGTAGTGCCCACTTTGGGAATCACTGCTCTAAACCCAGTGCTCTTAATCATTGAATCACAGTTGCCTCTAGATACCAAAAAATCCTGGGTTCAAATCCTTCCTTTAACACACGTTAGCTATATGATCCAGGGCTAGCACTTGAACCTGTCAGTGCCCCAACACAGCTCTCTGAAACTAAGTTGTTGATCTACTATGAAGAGAGGGAGTTTCCCTACCAGGATTTCCCTAAACCAAATAACAGGGATGTTTGTTTGTTTTTTCATTTAACATGAGCAGATCTAATTCTATTATTGTTCTACCAGAAAACAGTTAATGGCTCCCCATTATCTCCCTAAAAGTTATCTCTCATTACTACTCCCTTTCTCACACTGTAAACTTTTACTAGTATGGATTTTATACCACTCTCCAAATACCATTTGCATGCTTCTGTCTCTTTACCATTGCTTCATTTATTGTCTAGGCCTGGAACTTCCTCTCCTCACATCTCCATTTGGTCAAATCTTACTCATCTGACAAATCCCAGTTAAAATGTTAATTCCTCTGTGAAGATTTCCAGTGCTTAGCTTAATGACATAAAATGACATATGCATGTCATTTTAAGATTTGCAAAGTGTCTTACAAATAATATCTCATGCTCAGAATAACCCTAGGAATGAGATGCTCTTATTATACACATTTTGTAGATGAGGAAATTAAGACAGAGGGAACATAAATGACTTGTCCAGGGTCACACAGCTGATAAGTATCTGAAGCAAGATATGAAAAAGTGTCCCTGACTCTAAGCCTATAATTCTATCTACCATGCTAGCCAAAAGTTCTCTCTCCTTCCTTAGAAGTTGGTACATTTTTTGATTAGAACTTTCATACTCCTCACACAGTATTTTGCATTTGTGTGCATATGTGTTTACTTCTTATCTTCCCTAATAGACACCATCTTTTTTTAGATACTAAAATTTAAATTTATTTATTTACAATATTTTTCTATGGTTACCTGATTCACGATCCCCCCCACCTCCTACTCTTCCCTCCCCTCCTCCAGGATCTGATGAGCAATTCCACTGGGTTATACATGTATCATTGTTCAAAACCTATTTCCATGTTATTCTATATTTGCAATAGAGTGATCTTTTAACATCAAAACCCTAATCAAACTGAACCACGTGATCAATTAAATTCCTACTCTTGAGTTAAAAAAATGCATAATTGCAAATGAATCAACCATGCATGTTAAAAGAGATCTGAGAGTCTTAGTAGATTACAAGTTTAATGTGAATCAATAGTACAATATGGCAGCTCCCAAAAAAGGGTAATACTATTAAGCAACATTAATAATGGTAATTAGTAATAATCATAATAATGGTAATTAGTAATAAACATGATAATATTTTATCTCAATTTATGCTTCATAGTGTTCACCACAGCTTTAAGAAATACAATGTATAAATTTTATTATAATCAGTTTACATGTGCAGAAATTGAGATTCCAGGTACACGGTTGGTTTTCAAAATTTATAGAGGTAGTAAGAAACAAGCTTCAAATCCAGATCTTTTGATTTTAAAACCAATGTTCTCTGCCCTAAACTGTGCTACCTTTAGGGCAACTAGGCAACACAATGGATAGAATGCCAGACCTGGAGTCAGGAGGACCTGAGTTCAAACTTGGCCTCAGACACTGACTAGTTGTGTGACCCTGGGTACATCACTTATCCCTGTTTTCCTCAGTTTCCTCATCTATAAAAAAAATGAACTAGAGAATTAAGGAAATGGCAAATCACTTCAGTATCTTTGCCAGGAAAACCCCAAATGGAATCCTGAAGAGTTGTACATAATTGGATGACTGAATAATACTAAATTCAGAGCATCTAGAAAACAAGAGACGACAATTCTTTGTCCTGGCCAGGTAACAACAAGCTTAATGAATTCAATTCATTACCATTGATAAGCTGACCCATTTCCAGAAGATGGCCAGAATGATGAGGACTCTAGAACCAGACCATAAGAGGAAGACACAGTTGAGGAAAGGAAGATGTTTAGCCAAGAGAAGAGAAGATATGGGGAAGGAAAGGAAAGCTATCGTCAAGCACTTGAAGGCCTGTTATGTGAAAAGGTGATTAGGGTTGGTTTGGTTTGGTACCAGAAGGAAAATTTCAAAGCAATGTATAGAAATTATAGAGGAAAATTTTGGTTCAAAAGGAGGAAAAAGTGTCCTAATGAAAAGAAGTTCCCATGGTACAGTGAAAAGAGAGAACCTCAGTTCAAATTCTGCCTTTTGTCACTTATTGTGTGAACTTAGAAAAGCATTAAACCTCTCTAGACCTTAGTTTTCTCATCTGTAAAATGAGAGGCTGGACTAGATAGCCTCTAAAGTCCCTTTCTTAATTCAAATTTGGCCTTTAAGTCTGTGATTTATGGAATAAGTTGCCTCTGTAGCTAGTGAGTTCCCCCTTACTGGAGGTATTGAATAAATCAGAGCAATAGCTATATTTATATTATGGTTTAAGGTTTGAAAATTGTTTTAACTATATTATCTTAAAGCATCTGAATAACAACACTGAGAAGCTGATGCTATTATCCCTACAGTAAGTGACAAAGGCAAAATTTGAACACAGGTTCTCTGACACCAAAGCTAGCACTCTATACCATGGAAACTTCTTTCCATTAGGAAAATTTTTCCTCTTTTTGAACAAAAATATCTCTCTATAATTTCTGCACATTACTATTATTTTACAAATGAGAAAACTGAGAGTCAGCGAGGCTAAATACCTTGCTCAAGACAAAGTCTGAGGCTGAATTGGAACTCAGGACATCCTGACTCCAAGCCCACTGTTTTATCTACTAAATCACACTGCCTCTAAGATGACAACTTGACAAGTATATTGATGGAGGATTCCTGATCACATCTGGGTTGTACTTGACACATTTGGGTTGTACTTGATGACCCTGGTGTTTCGAGATTCTGTGAGTCCAAGAACTGGTGATCCAAGACCTTTTTGAATCTCCTGACAAGAATTAAAATCTTCCTTAGCCTTTTCGGTTTCCACAGAGAAAAGATTAGAATCCAGCATTCTTTCCATTGTACCTCCTGTACATGTACCACTGTACATTCTGTCTCCACTTTCAGCTCAAAATCATGTTATATGGAAGTTTCAGACTCTCAATCATTTAAATTGTCCTTTTCTGGACCACTTTCACTTTTCTTTGTTACCTTTCTCGAAATTCAGGGGCCAGCATTTCAAAGGCAAGACTAGACAATTCTATAGAAAAGAGAGCTAAGTTTCTCTGAATGGTTTCAAATAACTCTTCCTGCTCATGTCCATCATCCATAACTCATTTGGAATATAGCTATCTATGAGACTGATGTCCTCAGGAAAGAAGTAATAACTCAGGATCTTTTTCCTGGAATTATTGACCCAAGAAATTCACAGAATAAACTGTTCAACTCCCATTTTCCTTCGTATTACTTAGTTTGGGGCCTACGATATATATTCTGGTAGAGCAGACTAAGGAGTTTTCAAACAGCCATGGAGTTTTCAAATTTGGGAGTCCTAAACTTTGAGGCAGCTACATGACAGTGGATAGAGAACACAGGACTTGGAAACGGGAAGATCTGTGTTCAAATATGACCTCAGATACTAACTAGCTTGGCAAATAACCTCTGTTTGCCTCATTTTATTCAACTGTAAAAATGGAGCTATTAATAGCATTTACCTTGCAAGGTTACCATGAAGATCAAATATGTTATCAAATGAAATAATATTTAGAAAGAGCATTAAGTGTCTGCATAAAACAAGGATTATAAAAATGCTACACTTAGTCCCTTCCCTTGTTCAGATTACTGAACCTTTCTAAGCCTTAGTTTGCTCATTTTTAAAACAGTGTTGGATTCCATTAACTCTCGTGCCCCTTCTAACTGTAAAATCCAAGGATCCTAAATAATTTAACCTCATTGTTCCCTAATTTTTCTCACTGACAGGAAAGAAGTTCCTCTCATCAGGGTGCTCAGGATTGATGAGCTCAAGTCTTCACACAGTTTGATTTCCTTGGAAAAAGAAGATCTGATCGTGATGGTGATTGACGAGCTATGAGAGGAATAAAATACAGCTACATTCCTTTGTGAAAACATGTCTTCCTCTGGGTATTGGAGAACTAAAGGGGCTACTCAGTTTTCTGATGACAAGGACTAGACAGCACACTACTTTCTGCTGATCCAGCTTCAAGGATCAGCTAAAATCTCATCTTCTGCAAGGATCCATTCCAGATCCTCTTTAATACTGGTGCCTTCCTTCTGAGATTATCTCTATTCTGTATATATCCTGTATGTTATCTCTATCTTGTCTATATCTTATCTGTACATAATTGTTTGTATGTTGTCTCCCCCATTAGTCTATGAGCTCTTTGAGACCAGAGACTTTTTCTACCTTTCTTTGAATCCTTGGTGCTCAGCACAATGTCTGGTACATATGTGGTGCTTAATAAATGCTTTTTAATTTGACTTAATTTGATGCAAATCAAAGTAGTCAATTTTCAGTTTATCAGAGCAAAATAATGGAATGTCCTTTCAGCTCCATATTCATTCAATCCATCTCCCTTTTGCTTAGCCTGCATCTTCCTTGCACCACAGGGACATATGTTGGAGCCAGCTTAACTGAATCCCAAGAGTGGGTTTTTAAATTTCCAATGTGGGAATTCATATTTTAGAAATCAAGAAAGCTAAAACTCAGGATTCATTAATTTCTTTTTATTGGCTAGACTTAAGTAATGGAAAAAATGCTAATAATGCAGGTTAAACTTAAAAGTAAAACCAGGGGGCAGCTAGGTGGTTCAGTGGATCAAGAGTCAAGTCTAGAGAAAGGAGGTTCATATCTGACCTCAGACACTTCCTAGCTGTGCAACCCTAGGCAAGTCACTTAACTGCCACTGCCTATTCCTAATTCTCTTCAGTTTTTTAATGGATACACAGTATTGATTCTAAGATAGAAGGTAAGGACTTATTAAAAAAGTGAAAAGAGAATTTTGTGTTTTGTTTCCCCAGAGAGATGTTTATTAATTTTTACTAGACTACCACTACTTCAACCATCACTATATACTCTACCCCACCCAGCTACCAAACATCAGTTGGTTTATGTTCAAGGAAAGGCACTCATTCTCACATTAATCCTGACAAAATAATAATAATTATAAAGGTAAAAATTTACAATAAAAAAATCAGAGAATATACTCCAAACCAACTAACTAGAAACAATATGGGGTTGTTCATGCTCTAATCTTTCTCCATTAGCACAGATGGTTAGAAATTAATGATATTAGCTCACTTTTATGTTGTATTTTCCTTGCAATCCCTGTGAAAGAAGTAGAATGAAAACTATTATCCCCATTTTATAAAAGAGGAAATTGACTTTCAGAGGAGTAAAATGATTGTCCACAGGTACACAACTAGGAAATTTCAGAGCTGAGATTCAAATCCAGATCTTTTGACTCCCAAGTCCAATGTTTTGTTTTGTTTTTTACTCTAATATTCTGCGTTTCACTAATAGGACCCAACATAATACCCATCAATTTACTCTTTTTCCAAATACCCTTAGGATGCCTTTTGGGGTCCATAATCATAAGAATGACAGCATAGCAGTGGGGTTGAAGAAGAGATAGTAACTAACAATTCTTATCCCCCTCCCCATTTCCATTTGTGGAACTGTAACAAATAAATAACATCCTGATTCATTATTAATTGCCTTTCAGGAGATCAAAATAAAAAAATGTAGAATCCAATGAATAATTCTACCAACGATTACAAGTCTTCTAAATAAAAGGAAAGGTATTTGATGTGGATGCTGAGAGCTGAGGATAATTAAAATAAAATAACTGATTTCCATAAATAACGAAGATGGGAAATTATCTCTGACTTCGTTTGCAGAAGCTCAATTTCCCATTTCTCCCCCATGAAGAGATTTAACTGTTTCTGTTCTCATTCTCAGTGCTCCATCTGGGAGGAGGAGATGGTGCCTTGCACAGACACCATTGTGTCATTCCTCCCAAGAGCAGAGCTACTGATCTGTTAGAAGGAGCTAAATTCAGCTACTTCCATTTGAAAACAAAGTAGTGAGCCTGCATAGTTGTAAAAAAAAAACACTGAACATAGGCTATAAATACCCTTTTTCTCAAGACACACACATGCACACACATACATATGCTGTGGTCACAAATTACCCAACCGAGAACAGAGGAGGAGAACCATTACAGGACTAACAATACATTGCTATTTTTCTTTTAAAAAGAAAAAGTTTAAAAAAATCCCCACCTACTGCAACAACAAAAATAGACCACTGCCAATGTTTCCTCTTTCGAATGAAAACAACATTTCAAGAACTAACAAGAGTGGAGGAGCCGAACTGGGAGCAACTTTCAAACTAAAAGGATTACAACCTTTGCATCTGTTACAATTGTTTTGCTGACTTGGCAACAGGGAGAGATGGAAACTAAGAGACTGCAAAATGGAGGGTTTAAGCGATTGTTCTTTTTCCATGCTATATATTCTAAGTGTTTTCTTGATACCCCCAATTGTTAGCGCCCTCCTTCCCCCAAACTACTTTGTATTCATTTTTATCTACTTTGTATATAGTTAAATATGCACATATCCTCTCCCTTCCTTAGAGTTTCAGCTCCTTGAGGGCAGGACCTATTTCATTTCTTGTTTTTATATTTCCTATGCCAAGAAAAATGCCTGGCACAGAGGTAAGTATTTAAATGTTTAATTGCCCATTCATGGTATTTATCTTGGTAGATTTTTCTCCCATGAAAAAGTTTAAAAACAAATCAAAACTAAAACCAAATAAAATATTTAATACTCCTGATAAAAATCACCTTCTTGATGTTCTTTAAATTTGACATTCCATCTCCCATCTCCTAAATCCACATTCAGGCTATGAACTGCCTGTATCTTATTCCCTGTTCACCTCTGGTTCTTAGTATCCCAAGCCTCATTCAAGACTCGGGTCATGTGTCATCCACTAGGACTGTGGTGGTGAATCTATGGCATACATACCAGAAAATTCATGCTGTTGCCCTCACCCCAGCACAGTGTTTGCCAGAGTTTGTTACTAGAAAGTCAGAGGGACACAGAGCCAGGTTGCTTCCCACCCCTGCCCAATAGCCCTCTCTGGAGTAAGGGGGTTAGGGAGCACATATGCTGTGTGAGGGTTGTAGTTTGGGCACTCAGTCTCTAAAAGATTTGCCATCACTATACTGAGAGAATACCCTTCCAGTTCTTTTTACCAGTTTAGCCTCTTTCCCTCTTCAAAGGAGCTTATTTTTCATGATCTATTTACATATTTTGCCTTCCCTTGGAATGCAAGCTACTGACATTCAAGAACTGTTTTCCATTTTTCTCTTTGTATTCCCTGAACCTCCCATGTTGCCTTGCCCATAACAGTATCTTATTAAGCACATGATGAATTGAATTGGATTGAATCAGCATTCAGGAATAGATATAGACAAGTGTTCGTAACTACCCTAAGGATTCAATTCAATAAGCATTTTAGGTACCTACTATGTGTAAGGCACCATGGCTGGGCAATATGGATTCACAGTTAAAATTGTGAAGGTCAAGTCAAAGGATGACAGAGAACTCAACTACAGTAGTGACCATATTAATAGAGAAAAGGAGACAGTTACAAAAGATGTGTAGAAAAAGACTTCTTAAGACAGCAACAGATTAATTGATTAGATAAAAAGGCATGAAGTATCAAAAGAATTAATGATAACTGCAAATAAACTCAAATTATTTTATAGGTGTGGTAGAATGCTCTCCACAGGATGGGAGAAATTTGGGAAAGGGTCAGTTTTAAGGGAGAAAAAAATAAGTGCTGATTCTGGACAGCTTGAGTTCGAGATGCCTCTAAGATTGCCTTCCATTCCATTCAACAAGTATCAATGTGTATATTGAAATCTCCGAGTATGGGAATAGGAATTGGAGTTAGGAAAAAGACAATAAACCAGATATTTAACTTCTTAAAAAAGGAAGAAGAGTAAACAAGGCTAGTAGATTATAGCCACAAAAATCTGAGTCAGGTGATACTAATGGAGGGAATGAAACTCTAAGGTAAAGAGATTGCTAGTGGTATCGGAAGAGGGAGAATCTGAACATGATTATAGGGATGGAGAACTATGTGTAATGGGGCAGCTCAATGGATAGAGTGCCAAGCCTAGAGATGGAAGATTCTGGTTTCAAATCTGGTATCAGACACTTCCTAGCTGTGTGACCCTAAGCAAGTTACTTAACCCCCATTGCCTAACCCATACTGCTCTCCTGCCTTGGAACCAATAAAAAAAAAAATTGATTCTAGGAGGGAAGGTAAGAGTTTTTTTAAAAAAAGAATTTTTTTCCAGTGGAAATGTGTGTCCGCCATGGGTGGGGGGAATGCCGGGGGTGAAGAGGAAAGTGGGAGCATGAATCATGTAACCATGTTAAAAATGAATATTAATAAATGTTTAAAATTTAAAAAAAGAACTTTCCGTATTCCTCCCCTTAGTCCAAAACATCCAAAGGAAAAAAAGGACAAACTGGAGAGGTCTCTAGGAACATTGTGTATTTGTTCAATAGAATGTGAACTCCCAGAGGGCAGGCATTAATAAATCCTTGTTGAATTCCATTGATTTTAGTTCCAGTGGGTAACAGTTTTGCATTCAGTGGACTCATTCCATTAGCCTTACAAATGAGATCATATAAACTATCAGCTTTAAGAAAGATTTCCTAGGTTGAAGCACATTTGCCTATGAGAGAAAGATTATCTCCTGATAAGGAGCAAGAATAGAACCCTTAGCAATGTACTGGATTTTTTTTCTTATTTCTTTATTTTTTTCTTGCAGATGATTTTTTTTTAAGGAAAGTCCAGTGTCCTCATGGATTCATTATTTAATTTGTATGATAACATCAAGGCATTCCCCTCTATCCTGCAAACAGAGAATCAGCTTTTAATTAGCATTGATTGAATATATCACTTTATGCTTGATGAGATTGGGATTAAAATGCCTTGTGTATTTTGTCATCATGCAGAAATATGGGTCTGTCTCCCCATTTCAGGCATAAGAACATTAGATAAGATCTCTAGGAAACCAGTGGCATGCTACACGTTGTCATCTTTATCTTCAAAGAGTCATTTAGAGCTTCCTAGAAAACAAGGAGACCCTTAGAGGTCTATGGATTTATCTACGACTTCAAGTTTTGAGCAAATTGAGTTGTTGAGGACGTGATTAAGTTGTATCTTGACAGATTTTTCCCAGACATCCACAGGGAGTGGATAAAGTGCTGTATGTGGAGTCAAGAAGATATCTTCCTGAGTTCAAATCTGGCCTTAGACATTTACTAGCTGTGCAATTCTGGGTAAGTCACTTAATCATGTTTACTTCAGCTTCCTCATCTATAAAAATGAGCTAGAGAAGAAAATTATGAACTACTAGAGTATCTTTGCCAAGAAAATACAATTGCAGTCACAAAGAATCAAACACAACTGAAAATGGCAACAACAATAATAACACCTCCCTAAGATGTGAGGTCCTCACTCTTTTTGTGATTGGCATCTTACCTTTGTTCTTTCCCTATCTAGATATAGTGGAGAGCAGAATTATCAAATGCAGTACATAGGACTCACACTACTCCCTTGCAGCATGAACTAGATTAAAATGTCAGTGGCAAATATTTATAAAACAAAAATATGTTAAACCTTAGATATATTAATAACTTGTTTTCAAAATCAATATACAACCCACAGAAATCCTTATTTATGGCTTAATGGCTCTCATTTCTTCTTAAGCTTGACACCACTGGAATAGAGGCAAGAGCACTACCAAAAGAGCTCCTCTTCCCATGAACCTCACCCAAAATGGCAACTCCATATCCTCTATGTTTTTGTATTAAATCATGAACTTCATGCTGAGCATCAATGCAATTAACCTAACTAATTCTGAATTAATTTTGACTCATGGAATGTTTAAATTCCCAACAGAATTTTTTGTCAATTCTTTCTCATTCATTTTTCATTATAGTTGGTTAGACTGTACTCTTAGTGGTTCACAGATATTTTTCTGCTTTGCATTATTTCATAAAGTTTTTTCTGGATTTCTTTATATTCCTTAAACTTGTTGGTCATTTTACAATAGTACTCCAGTATATTAATATGCTACATATATTTAACTATTTGTCTCTAGTTGGATTTTTTTTTGCAATTACACATAATGATACTATGAACATTTTTTGAAAGATAGCTTTTTTTTTGTCATTGCTATTTTTGATTAACATTTTGATTATATTTCCAACAATGGAATTTGGCTCAAATGTTATGAAAAATGTTTGTAACTTTTATTGCAAATTCTCAAGATGCTCCCCTAAAGATTCTATAATTTCATGATTGCAGCAGCAATGAATGAATGTGTCTGTTTGTCCATGATCCACCCTAACATAGAATTTTGTTACCCATTTTTGTCTATCATCTTTAGAAAACACTTTTCTAGTGATTGCTTGCATTTTACTTCCAGTAAGGATAGACATGGATTCAAATGCCACATAAAATACTCACAATTATTTGACCATGGGCAAGCTATAATTACTCTGAAATTTGTTTCCTCTGGATAAAAAAAAATGACTCAAAAGTCAGGACAACAGTTCCAAATCCTACTTCTGACACATTTTGGCTGTGTCTGGGCAAGTCATATACTCTCTTGATGCTCTAGGCAACTCTCTAAGACTTTACATAGTAGAGAAGGTATCAATAAGCATTGGTAGTAATTCCACACTTGAACATCTTTGTACAGATCAAATCACAGAACTATTGTTTTTTTCTTTAATCACAAGTAATATTATCTTAATTTTACATATCAGGAAACTGAAATTGAAAGAATTTAAGTAGCTTAAGAAATTAAGTAGCTTGACCATGTCCACATTCAATAAAAGTTAGATGGAGGATTCATACTCAGGACAATCCTATTCTACTAAGAGGCTTGCTAAGTAGAGCATTGGACTTGGAGTGAGGAAGATCTGAGTTCAAATCCTACCTCAGACATTATTAGCTCTGTAACCCTCTGTAGTCATTTCACCTCTGTTTAACTCAGTTTCCCCATCTATAAAATTGGTATAATAATAGCACTTAGCTTCTAGGGTTGTAAAGATAAAAAGTGATGTCTATGTAGCACTTTGCAAACCTTAAATTGCTATATGTTCTAGTTATTTGTTAATATCATTAGTGAGCAGGGTAATTATGGATGATCTGTGGCCTATCCTATTCCCTTATGTCTTTGCTTGCTTTTGTTCTATATTTTGAAGGATTTTCATCCTATGTATGTTAGAAATTGAGTATTTGATATCCCAACATCTATTTAAAAATTGTTCTCTAATTTTTATAGTACAATGTTCAAGGAATTGTAGGGTAACAATTCTGTCTATGCTTATGGTTCAGTTCTAATAATTATTTATTGAATTTTCAATGATATTTTCAGTTCTGCATTTGTATTATGGGAAATTTTAGTCTCCATTTATGAAAAATAGTGAGTTTCTATAGTAAAATTCGAGCCACCAGTTTTGTCTTGCTAAATATTTTCAAAATAGTAAATTTTGGCTGTCAGAAGTGATGACACAATTTTTACTATTTGTTTTAATGCTAACCATTGATCATTACATCTAACTCTCTAGGAAGTCTGTCTGAAATCTCTGGTGTCAATGACCTAAACCTGAATTATTGCTACAAACCCTTCTGTTGCTACAAACAAATTCCCATGACTCAGACCTTCATTCGATTATTCTTTATCCACATAGAATTGGTTCATGAGCATGTTGCCCATGGAAAGTCTTTTGATTCTGTCCTTGGATCTGAGCAGTTCTTTGGGTCACATCTAGAAGTAAACCACAATCAATTACCTTCCACAAATTCAATAGCATCAACCAACTCTCAGATTTTTCTATTGCTTAAAGTGATGGGGATTTTTTGGTACCAAAAGGAATTTTGAAAATTTTGAGCTTTCTTCCTTCTTGATGAGGAAGTATTCATCTTTCCAAAGCTATCTTAGGGTTATGGGTTCTACATTTAATTAATATCATATAGGTTTCTGTTAATATCCTTCCCAAATCTATCATGGTACATTTTCTAGTTTCCAGTGTATTGCCTGGTATCACACAAGTTTCCGTTGCCTTAAATAAATGCTTTCCATTTCTCTCTGATCTTTGATGCCAGTAATGCCCTTAACATGAATGCCCAAAGTTTTCTCATTAATAGTTTTATTCTATGTATTGTCATCCCTAAAAAACAAGATATTTTTAAGTGTAGTGGTCCAATTTAATATCCAGAGCCAAGCTCAAAAACTTTAGACTCTTTGACTTATATTATTTTGTATTTATTGAGTAAAAAGGACATATTTTTAAACCCTTGCTTCCTCTCTTAGAATCAATACCAAATATTGGTTCCAAGGCAGAAGAGTGGTAAAGACTAGGCAATGGGGGTTAAGTGACTTGCCCAAGGTCACACACAACTAAAAAGTTTCTTCAGGCAACATTTGAACTCAGGACCTCCCATCTCCAGGCCTGGCTCTCTATCCACGGAACAACATACCTGTCCCACAAATGAAATCTTGATACCAGTGGAGTGAGACTGGATGAAGTAAAGAAGCTGTTTAATCAGTTTTAGTGGAGCCATATAATGTGACATCATCCATGTACATCAAGTGATTAATAAAATGTTTTAGTATGAAACCTTCATTATCCTGAACATATTCGGTTCTATTTAGCAGAGATGATTATAGGTTTAAGGCTAAACAGAGCCATAAAGGGTTTAAACTGTCTCCCTGAAAGATGCCACGTTGTATATTAATTGTTCTTGACATTATTGTGATAAGGACATGGTCTAAAGAAAGAATAATTGTACTTTTGGGTTCACTATCCTTAGATCTCTGTTTATTTGTATCACCACCATTATAATTACTGGTATTTGATTCTCATTTTTATGTCATTTAAGCAGAAACAAGTAAAAAAAAGCAAGTACGTGTCCTAATATTTTTTAAATTTACTATCGTGCAGACCACTGTACAAGTAGATAAAAATGAGTGCTTTTTGGAATTCAATATGAATATTGCAACATAAGGTCATGTATACTCACTGAATTAAACTTCAGAACAATTCTAATAGTAGACAGAGCAAGAGGGATGAGATATAGTCATATATAATACATAATATATAGGCATACATATATGGTATCTCCAAAAACCTTAGGACAAGTTTCTGTTATTAAAAGCTTATTAGGGGGCAGATGGGTAGCTCAGTGGATTGAGAGCCAGGCCTAGAGACGGGAGGTCCTAGGTTCAAATCCGGCCTTAGACACTTCCCAGCTGTGTGACCCTGGGCAAGTCACTTGACCCCCATTGTCTACCCTTACCACTCTTCCACCTATAAGTCAATACACAGAAGTTAAGGGTTTAAAATAAAAAAAAAACTTATTAGTCAAATCTGTCCTCATACACTTCCTAGCTGTGTGACCCTGGGCAAGTCACTTGACCCTATTGCCCATCCTTACCACTCTTCCACCTAGGAGCCAATACACAGAAGTTAAGGGTTTAAAAATGTAAAGGAAAAAAAAAGCTTATTAGAACTGCACTAAGACTTCTGGATATCATGTCATATAATTTCACATCATATATTACATCATGTAATATTTATAAAATTTATAAAAATGTTCATATAAAAACCAAGCTAGGCACTATCTTTAATGCCTTGAGCAGTAAAATGTAAAAGAAACTATGATAGAACATGAACATCTAGAAAATCCCCAAACTACCCAACAAAATTTCATAACAATAGGATGATTTTTCTGGCAATGTGTGACTCCTTGGTCATCTTACATGGTAGATTGGATAACCCTTATAAATGTAGAATATGTAAGAAAAATAGACTGAGAACTGGAAGCTTTCATCCAATATTTTCTTTTTCGAGATGAGGAAACCAAGCTCACAATGTGTTAAGGGATCTGCCTAAGGTCACACAATGAGTAAGTAGTAGAGGCCAGAATAGAACCCAAGACATTGTGCCAAGTTGGAAAGGAGATGTCTCTAAAATCTAAGGATGAAGAAAAAGCCTTAAATTTATTCCTTTCACCTCAAGTAGCTGAACCTTCCTAGATTAGAAAGGAGCTACTTGGTTTGAGTATTCACCAGTACCTACTTTGGGTAACATGGCAAGATAATGTGATGGAAGGGAAAAAAATGGATATACAGTCAGAAGACCTAGATTCAAATTCCAATTCTGCCATTTTGGAGCCATTCTCAGCTATGTAATCTGAAATAGTCATTGAGTCAGAGAAGATTTATTAAGCTACTAGTGTAGGTGTCAGGTATTTGCTAAGTGCTGGGGAAACAAACCAAAAAAAGGCAAAAGACAGTCCCTTCCCTCTAAGAGCTTATATTTTAATAAGGGAGATAACAAGCAATCAAATATGTATAAACAAGTTATATGCAGGATAAAGACATGTTAAGCTATTTATTTAATATTAATAATAAATTATTAGTAATGATAATAGATGCCTTTCTTTGGAGATCAGTTTCCGTATCATTAAGTTGCAAGAAATAAACTAGCTGATCTCTTGGGTCCCAACCTTCCATTTCCGACGTATATAGGATAAGTAGAAGATCTAAGTTTGAAATCCCCAAAATACATGTATTAGACATTTGAAATTGGGCAAACCATTTAATTTCCCTTAGCCTCAGTTTTCTCCCTGGAGAATTAGTGGTAATGATATGAGCACAACCTATTTCCTCTTTGTTGCAAAGAAAGCACTGTGTCAACAGGGTATGATGTACCATTATTTCACCACTCTCTCTCCTGAATGGAAGCTTGCAGACATCCTCCCTCCTCACCTGCATTAAGCTGAGCCCTCAACCTAAGACTGCTTCTGAATTAATTCCACTGGCAGATGCAGAGGTAGCAATGGCAGAAAATAACTTTAGGTGTCTCTATTCTCAATTCCCTATTGAACCCCACACAGTATTGCTCATTACAGTTAATCAGAACCACAACACTACATCCCAGGTGAAAATAATAGGTCCCATTGTACATTAGTAACCAGCTTCCATAGCCCTTTTCATTGCCACAGTTAACACCTATTATTTCCTCCAGGCACCAGTATACTGATTCAGGATCATTCAGTTCTGAAGTAGGATAAGTAGGCTTGGCTGTACTGCCTAGTCAGAGGTAAGAGTTCAAGGTTCTCCAGGCTTGCCTGGGAGAGGAAAGCAGATGCTCTGTAGGGAAGAGAGGAGATTTTGCTGAAATCTAAATGTGCCACCTCAGTGGAGGGAGGAAGGCAAGTGATGGCTTCATTTGCATGTTGTTTGCCTGAAACATGCCTGAGACTCACCAGAACAAAAGGATTACAGCACTTAGAGTCAGCTTGATTTTCTATTTGCAGATGGAGCTTCCAGGTACACAAGGGACACAGATTCTGTTTCTAGAGCTTCACAGGCTCCAGGTAAAACTAGCATGAATGCTTTTGCTTTTGCTTTCCTCCTCTTTCTCCAAGAGCATCAGAAAAGAAATTGGAGGTGGAGGAGGTAGGACAACAGCAAAGTTAATGGGCAAATGAACATTTGTCTATTGAATAAGCTTTTGGGGAAGCCATCATAAGGACTGCATTAAAGACGGGACAACATGGTAGAGTGCAATGAGTGCTAGACTTGCAGGAGCCTTGGTTCTTAGCTCTGATGACTAAAATTATATCTAGGGTGTGATAATTTTGATTTTATCCTAGAACACTGGTATCTTGAGAGTATACTTCTTCCTCAAAATGATCTGGAGAACCAATCCACATATCTTGGGGTCTTCTGGGTGTCTGTTTCACTCATTTCCATTTCTCTCAATTGCCTAGTCCAATGCAGGGTACCATCATTGCCACACTCTTTCTACAAATAACTTGTCCCAGGTGAAAGAAATTCTAGTTTCAGCTTTGATCACAGACAAGTCACTGAATCTCTCTGAGTGTCAGTGCCTACTTATGCAAAATGGCAGTACAGACATTAAATCAGAGGGTTGTTATATAATATGTACACAACCTTAAATTCCTATATAAATGTGAGCTAATGAGCTATCACTAGGCACCAGAGGATCATAGCAAAGATTAGACACTATCCTTGATCTTCCAAAGTGTACTATTTGATTGTTCTCAGCAGATGTTTTGTGTGAAAGGGTAGAGTCATAGGCAGAAAGAAGAGGTGGAGTCCCAAAATACTAAATCATAAATCTAGAAGGGGCCATAGGAGGTCATTTAATGACTTTATCAACTTCCACAGATTCAATCCTATCTAGATAGAGGCTAATGTATCTCAGTCTATATTACCATCCTTGGTCTCTCCTGAGAACCCTTCCCATATCATGAATTATCTACCAGACATTTAGATCAACATGTCCTGTAGACATCTTGCAATCTACATGTCCAAAATAGAACTCGTTATCTTTCCCTACAACCTCCTCTCTTCCAAACCTACCTATTACTAGAAAGGGTACCACCATCCTTATTGCCATGAAAATAGGATTTCGTTGGTGTAAGGAAGGAACTCCCAGTGTAGAAATTCCTTTCTATAGCAGCCAATAAGCAAATCATTCATAATTTATAGAATTAAGAGATGAGAGTCTAAATAACTTCTATGTGGCTACATAAGATATTAAAATTATAGGCAAAAAATGAACCCAAGTTTCTCTGATTCCAGAGTGAGTCTTTAGATGTAGAGAGATTAAATAGATGGAGAGGCAGAGAGATAGATAATAATAGCTAGCATTTATAAAGCATTTTAAAGTTTGCAAAGTGCTTTACATCTGAGGGAGTTTCCAGTTTGGAAGCAGTTCCCCAAACCAAAAAAATCACAGGTCTTTTCCCTATGGATATATCCATATTTATATATAGAGAGAAAGAAGCATGTATACAATGTATATATACAAATATTCATATACATATGAATATATATATGTGCATTAATGTATTGGACAGCCACTGAACACAGTGGCTTTTCAAGGACCAAGATTTAATATAAGAAGGAAATCAGATTGGACTGCAATTGGGAAATGACTTAGAACTTTCAATGGTCCCCATTTTTTCTATGAACTCTTTTTTAGCACCAAAATGTTCTCAGTTCAAATATATGGATAAGTCTTATGAAACACCTTGGTTTCTAAAGACTCAGCACAATCGAGAGCCATGGTATATTTTGGAAATGGAGAGGCTAAAGAATATCACCAAGAGGTACTTGATCATGAAAAATAGTGCCAAAGACATCATCAAGCACAAATATGACTAAAAAAGGAAGTAACTAAGCCAACTAATAAAAGGTAAAGTAATAAAGGGACAGTCCAAGGGTCATACCATGAACTATCAGATTAAATAAAGAAAACCTACATAAATAAGTCCATGAGAGCATTAAGTGAATGAGTTCTCAGAATTACAAAAACATAAGGAACAGGAATTTTATAGAATAAAAAGACATGGATGGTCTGTGACTTGTACCAGTGGAAATAGTAAATAATATTCACTAAAGAGCAGCCTGAAGTTTTCTCTAAATCATGAAAAACAGTTAGATAGTTGGAAAATCAGACCTATTCACTTATATGGTTCTGCCTACCCTAAAATCAATTCACTCATTCATCCATCCATCCATCCCCCTATCCATTCTTGTTTTATTGAAGTCACAGGGATAGTGAACTGCAATATAGGCGAATGAACTGTCACTCCCTTTGCAGAAGCAATGTTGGAGCTTATTTAATTACTTTTCCTAAATCAAAAAGTGGTAAGAGGAACAAGGTTACACATGCAAAGTGACAGATCAAACAACAAAGAGTTGGCTGGAGTGGGTAATCAAATGGGATAGGATGTGAAACATGGTCTAGATTCTAGATACAGAATGGCATGTGTATTTTTACTTTATAACTTACAAGTCAAGACATCATAACTCTGAAGTGACAGAGTCAAAATTGAGTGGATTAAATCACCCAGAGCATGGTCCTAGATCCAAAAGGAGGTATGCTATGGTGAGAGGGAAAGATCATAGATGTACAGACCAAGCACCACTTTGGCACCCAGGATGACTTGCTGGAAGGCATCCAGCACATTTGGAAGCACTATGAAAGGACATGGACAAGAATTCCACAGGATGAAAAGACATAGAAGTGTTGGATGGAGCTACAAAATCACAGAGCAATTAAAACATGGAATTAATGATATACAATTGCTTAATAAATATTGGTTAAATTAAATTGAAAGAATAGGGCTAAGATAGTGTTGAGAATAGAAAGGGGGCCATCCCAAGCCTTCTGGGAAATCCAGATTCAGTTCAACTTTAATAATGGTTCTGTGGTTTTATGATTTGTGCTCTAAATTGGGGACAAAAAAAAAATCCTGCTCAGCCTACTGCACAGGAATACTGAGAAGATCAAAGAGATAAAGGGAGAAAAGCTATAAAGCATTCTCAGTTCATTCAGCTCACAGGACTCCTCTTTTCACTCTTCTTATTGGGGCAGTTTCTCAGTATGAGATCAGGACACTAAGACAGACTGCAATCCTGTTAATGCTAATGGAATTTAAACTCCTGTGGGTGAGACTAGTTGTATACAGACCAAGAGCCAAAATAATTTGATAGACTCATTTCCTGAGGGGTACAAGGGAGCTTAGATGGTTTTTTTTAACTCCTTCAGGATAAAGCTATTCATTAAGACAGAGTAGATATAACACACATAATACATTGTCTATATGTCTCTGTTAATGACCACGTTTGAATATTTAGTAAATTTTCCATAAACATATTTCTCACGGATTTGGCTATCTAGAAGCCTGCCTGCTAAAAGATTATGTTTCTCACTTGTGCTTTTTAGACAATGACATAAAAACTGGCTGGCAACCTGACTGGTATTTTTTGTTTTTATTGTTTTTGATAAAATGGAGATATTCCGAGAGTTTTTTGTACCAGGCCTGTGATTTCATCCTCATAGGAAACTCTCAGGAAGGAAACTTCCACCCGTGTAGATGGGCTCTTACTCTGCAACTTAATATCTTAAGGACTTGTCTGAGGTACTGTGACATTAAATTATTTGGAATCGTGGATATAGGCCTTGAACCCATGTCTTGATTCTAAGGTTGACACTTTGTACCACATTTTATTGTCTTCCGTGCTATTCTTATGCTGTTACTTATTAATGACCTTTAAGGCATTTGAGTCCCTTGCTCAAAATCTTTCATTGTTTTTTACTCTCAGATAAAATACATTCTTTATAGACTTAGCATGTAAGCCTTTCACAATCTGTCTGCAGCCTACTTTCTGGCCTTATAACCTATTATTTTCTTTTGTAAGAATCTGTGGTCTAGCCACTCTGGACTTCGAGTTGTTACCTAAACAAGATGAGACATTTCTCACCTCCATTAATTCAAGGAGCCCATCTACAAAACTATAATATATTCTCTTTTCCTGTCATCCTTCCAGAATCTTTGTATTCCTTCAAAGTTCATCTCAGATGCCAAGTTCTCTGTGAAGATTTCCCTGATGACCCCATCCTCTTGGTCTGCTCAAAGTATTCTCAGATTTTCCTACAGCCATTTATTTGGATCTCTACTTTCCCCCCATCACTCTCTATTTTTATATTTTACTTATCTGTACATGCATCAAATCCCATACCAACAAGCCCCACAATTGAATTTAACTTCTTTTTCCTTTTTGAGTTACCATTTATTTTTATTTTTTATATATAACATGTAGAATGTAAGTTCTTAAAAATCCAAGGAGTGAATATCTTTATATTTTCAGACACTAACACATTGACATCCCCTGTGTTCATTTGTTTTTTCCTCTCTCCTTTTTGTTTTGTTTTCTCTCTTTCATTTTTTTTCAGGGGGGAGATGAGATTGAAATCATCAACACCTCTGACAATTCGAATAAATGTAACAGCTGTGAGCTAGTCATTCCAATGGGCCTGGTGGCTCCATTACCATACTAGAAGAAGTACTAGCTCTAGGTCTGTTATTATTTATTATATGAAATAATATCTTTAAAGTGCTATGAAAGCATTAAATGCTTTTTATAAATGTAAGCTTTTATTATTGTATCATATAATAATTTATCAATTCTTAGACCAATACACAGTGAATAGAAAACCACACAGAACTAAAAGGACAAATTTACCAACAAAGCAAGAAATATCTTCCTCTCCAGATTAAGTGGCCATTTAGATATAGCATGCTAAGGACCAATAAAGGAGTGATAGTTACTTAGCAAGAGGACATCAGAGAGATAGCTCAGGAAGCTCCTGTCTTGCCCTTCCACTTCTCTCTCTCTCTCTCTCTATCTATCTCTCTCTCTCTCTCTCTCTCTCTCTCTCTCTCTCTCTCTCACTCTCTCTCTTTTTTTTCTCTCTCTCTCTCTCTTTCTCTCTCTTTTCTCTCTCTCTTTCTTCTCTCTGTCTGTCTGTCTGTCTCTGTCTGTCTGTCTGTCTGTCTGTCTGTCTCTCTCTCTCTCTCTCTCTCTTTCTCTCTCT